>NC_057804.1:63989458-64035972 GCF_018294505.1 Triticum aestivum | reverse complement strand
CCCGTCCACACCACCGTCGACCCGCCTCCCTCGACGCCACGGCGCCGCAGGACCTAGACTAGACGCCCAAGGTACGACCACCTCCTCCTTACTTCTCCATTCCGCAAGTCCATAGCCTCCTCTCACGTGCTTGCTTCCTTCTCCATTCCACTGACTCTGGTCAGTGTGTGTATGCTTATTGATGGCAAATGACAAAGTTGAATCATATTAGTTTTAGATTCGTTGAAATATTAAGTCCTTAGTTGAAAGGTTGCAATGAGCAGTTTGCATTGTCCATTTGTGCCATTTTCTGCTTCTAATTTTGTTGGTTCTTCTAGCAAGCATATTCCATTGATCCTGATTGAATTCCCTTACCATTTTGTCTATCTGTGGTTCTTTACTTCGGTGATGTAATCATTTTAAAGTTTGACCTAGATACTATAATTAATAAACAGTTGTGAATAGTATATATCGAGAGGACTCCACTATGCAACCTTTGACATGCTTATCACATACTGTTATTTATAGTGAACCTTCTTTACTTGTATTTACAGGGAAACAATTGGTACAATTCTTGCCCGGGGCCACAGCCGTGTACCTGTGTATTCAGGAAACCCTAGAAATGTTATAGGTCTCCTGTTGGTAGGTAAAAATTATGCCATGGAGAATTACTCGATGATCTTTCTTTATGTACTTTACTAACTTAGAACCATTTAAATATTATTTAGGTCAAAAGTCTTCTGACAGTTCGTGCTGAAATAGAGACGCCAGTTAGTGCTGTTTCCATTAGGAGGATTCCAAGGTATATACCCCAATTCTATTTAAATATAAATTGGAAAAATATCTTTCAAAATTTGGTACAATTGCTTGAATTTTTGGAGTACACGCATTATGGGCTAGTGATGATCATATGCACTAGTTACTAGTAGATGCTTCTCGACCCAATTTGAGCAGCAGAGCACTAGCACCAAGCTCTGGGTTTTGTTCGGTACACTCTGAGATGTAGATGCCTGAAAGATAAACATGTTGTTTGTCTACAAAAAAAACTTAATTACTATTATGGGCTAGTGATGATCATATGCACTAGTTACTAGTAGATGCTTTTTTATCCTCAGATTGGCGTCTAGTGTTCATAGAAATATATGATTATCTTTGTTGTATAAACTGACTGGCTGCCAAGTTACAACTTACTGGTGAAAGTTCATTTTTTTTATCAGTGGCATATGAGTGGCAGAAAAGTGGCTAGCCTCGTCTGCATATATGAGCATATAGATCAACAAAAAATAAACCCATTCGGCAAGAACATTTATGCACCTATTTACTAGAAGAATGAATAAATGAATGTCAGGGCTAGAGATCATTACTGTTTGTTATCCAGGAAATACAAAAGTTTGGATTGTTGAATGCATTCTGAATTCTAGCTATACAAAAGTTTTTTCCTTCTGAAATGTGTTTTTCTTCTTCTTCCTGTTTTGAGTAGTTTGCGTAAGTTTTCTGAAATGATGATGTATTTTTCTTAATTCAGCGAACCGTGAGATGGACTTAGAAGAAGAAACTGTCTCCCGATTGCAGTTGATTAATTAGTATATATGTTGTAGACTTGTAGCATACCTACCTCCATATGGTTTTATATTTCAACTTGATTTCTGAATATTCCAAACCACACGCGAAGTCCTTTCTTACAAGAAGAAGTTTCTCTTCATAACAGTGAACAAAACTACTGTCAATCAGCTCAGTTCTAGTGCTGTTGGATTTTTTTTAATTGGCTTCTTGCAGTTTTGAAAATTCAGTTTATTCGGTTACTGAAAATTCAGTTAATTCAGTTAGGCACACAAATTTCAGAACTTTTGTGTGCCCTAGTACTTGGTGTTTGTAGAAAACCAGGAGTGTCAATGGGACTAGAATTCACTTGTTCTTATATGGGTTTGTAAAACTTGTTCATGTACTGAACTACTAATGCCTTGTGATGCTCTGAATTACTTGTGATGCCTCTAAATTACTTGTGATCACATTGAGAAAGACTTGTAAAGATGATGATCATCTTTAACAGAAAACAATTTGTGATGATTTTGCTAGTTTGCTGGGTTTTGTCTCCGACCATCGTGTCGTGATGATTTTGCAGGTACCCCGAGAGGCCCTTGAGTTTGCCGGAATGTCGATTAACTTCCGTTCCGGCAAATTCGGGTACTCCATATGTCCTATTTTCAGCAAAGGTCATGCTGAAATTTTCCGTGAATTTTAGCATGACTTTGCTAAAAATAGGACATATGGGGTACTTGTGACTAATGCATAGGCCGGGGTATCTTAGTAGTTAATTAAGTAGGATCAAGTGCCCCGGCGTACTTGTGACTAATGCATGGCTTTTAGGGTGCCTCGGTGTCGATAAAAACCGAAATGATGAAAAGTTAGGCTTTTAGGGTGCCTTGGCGTCGAAAACCCCTCAATGATAAAAGCTTAGATTTTAGGATGCCTCGGTGTCGACAAACCCTAAATGATGAGACCATGATCTTGTTCCTTGACAATAACCAACTTTTTGACCAAACTTTGTTTCTATTTAGAGAGAAACATGGCCCACAACGATGAGGCCGGGGGTTCGGGCGGCAAGGCATTCTGGGAGCTGTCCCAGGAGATGGAGGAACAACCTCACTTGTATGAGGCCGCCGCCTTCCCCACCGATCCTGAGACCACAGATGGTGCCGCCGAGGATGACCACACTGATGCCACCACTGATGGTGCCGCCGAGGATGCCACCACTGATGATGGCGGCGCACGCACAGATAGCAGCCAGCCGAAGAGGCAACGGAAGGACCGGCGCCCGATCGTGCTCCGCACCCTCAAGGAGGAAGTTACTGAAGTGGACTCCAAAGGGAATCCAACGGCGCCCGAACGAATAGTCAAGGGGTACTCGCTTCAGCTCGGGTGCATTGTCCGGAGCACCGTCTCGATCAACACCGATAACCTGAGGCATCCTGACCGAGGGAATTTGCGCCACCTCCTCTTCACGAAGCTGCACGAACGATACAAGTTCCCCGCTGAATTCGAAAACACAAGCCTCAAAGGGAATAAAGTGAACAATGCTGCCCTCACGAAGATGAGCCAGGCCCTGTCTACTTGGAAAAGCAATGTGAAGAGAATGATCGAGAAAGGTGAGAGTTATGAGAAGATCAAGGAGAAAAATCCTTCGATCACCGAAGATGACTACAACGACTTCAAGATCAATTGCTCGAGCACCGCAAGCTCCCAATCAAGTGAGTGGGGGAAACAAATGCGGGAGCTGAACATAGGGGAACACACACTCGGTCCCGGCGGTTACAGAGTGGCGGAGCCTATATGGGACAAGGAGGAGGCGGACCGTGCCGAGCAAGGCCTACCGCCCCTCTTCGATAAATACGGTGACAAGCAGACCAGGAACTTTGTCAGGGCCCGGTACAAGAAGGACCCGAAAACAAAGGAGCTTACCACGGATCCGAAGACCAGGCGGCTTGAGCTTGTTCTGGTAAGGAATACACCCCCGCGTAATTAGCTCCATATGGTTGCATTCTAATTAATGAAGCCGAATTTCTAAATGGTTCACATTCCTTCCGCAGGCGACTGAAAGCAGTAGCGCGGGGTCGACTAAGAGCAACCCTTGGGACACCACTCTAAATAGGGGGTTGAATATAATGAAGAACAAGGATAAGCTCAGTAAGCCGACGTCAGCTGGTCGTGTGGCCGGCAAAGGCTTGTCGACAAAATGGGGGTCATACTATACCGCTAGTGTGCGGAAGGAGAAAAAGACCAGCTCGGAAAGCCAGGCGTGAGAGGTTCAAGAACTCAAGGCACAGGTGGCGCGGATTTCGGAGATTGTCCAAGAGCAAGTGGAACAACGACTCGGAGCGACGATCACCACCCTTGTGCCTACCTTGATCTCGGGGTTGAGTGCGTGGATTGCGGGCGGCCAACAGGGGCCGCCCCCGATTCCTAGCTTCACGGCCAGCAACTCGCATAATGCGATGGCGGGGCCATTGGTGCCTCCGGCGGAGGCGGCATTGGTGTCTCCGACGCCGGCACGGGAGCTTAATGCACCCGGGTGTACGCCGGCCGGCACCTCTTCAGCAAGCGGCCGCTCCGTCAACTGCACGCCCGCCGTTGGCGGTGCCTCGACATTAGCCGAGCTCGACGCCATCATCACGGTAACTAATTAAGCCTCTCTCGGCCGAGGACTTCATCTCCTTGCCTTTGACTGGGCATCCCTGACGCCCTACATGTTTTCGCAGGGCGCCGCCGACGTTCCGTGCACTCTCCTCCACTTCGTGAACAACGAGTTGGTCGATGTCGCCAAGGGCAAAATCGTTCAACCGGGCAACCCCTTGTTCCACGGTACCCAGATGCCACCCAACTTGTTTAGGGTTCAACTGGTTCGGGTGCTGCCAGGCTGCGACGACTTGTTACCTCCGATTCGACCCGTCGGGGCCGACGATGATGACGTGATGACCCTCAGCGCCTGCCTGAGCTGGCCCCTGCTTTGGCCGAAGAGCCAGATTTGTTTGGGGGCGGGGGACACCACCCCAAAGACAACACCGCCAGTCGTGCCGGCGCCAAGTCGGCCCCATGGCAAGACCGCCGTAACGGTGCCGGACATCCCTATGCCACTGGATCCAAACATGCATATGGCACAGGATCAGAACGACGACGACGACGACGATGATACATTTGGCAACGTCGATCAGTACTTTGCCGAGCATGGGTACGATGGCGACTTCATGGGGCCTCCTTCTCAAGAACCAAACCCAACAAAAGACGTGTGCGATCTAGCTCGTACCGCGGAGAAGCCAAGTTGCAACAGGCGCCGTCTGGCGTTCAGCTCTCAGGAGACGCCTCCAGCTGCCGACTTCACCGAGCCTCAGATAGGCGAGGTGCGAAATATTATCAGCCCCAACACACTCAAGAAGGCGGTCTGTGAGCATAACTCGGTCCCATTACAGGAGAAGAAGAAGGCACGCAAAAGAAAGACTAAGAAGGGTGCGAGCCAGCCGGCACCGAGTACGATCCATGCTCAGGACGGGCCACCTTCACCGCAGGATATCTCGAGGAGGGTGCATGTGGCGGGTAGGGCGATGCTACCACCAAATATGCTCAATGCTGCAACCGGTGCTATGCGGAGTCTGCACGACAGTGTTCTTTCTTTGGAGAAGCGGCGTCTCAGAGAGAAGGATGTGGCATACCCGGTTTTCGTGGCCAAGGTGCCAGAGGGCAAGGGCTTTGTGGATGGCGACATCGGGGGTACGATCGTCCTGTGGTTTGATGACATCTTTGCTATGTTTAACCTTCATCCGCTGCACTACACCTTCGTTCGGCTATTTTCGCTGAGTATGGAGATGCGGATCATTCGCGACAAGACCCCGGACATCGTGATAGTCGACCCCTTCTACATGCGTGCCAAGATCTTGGGCAGCGCTGGGGACCGGCAAGTCGCGAGTTCTTACCTCGAAGGCGTCATTCTGGCAAACCAAGATAAGGATAACTTCCTCGTGCCTTACTTTCCCGAGTAAGTCCTCCCCTCAACCGGCCCGTAACATATGAATTCTTACTTTTCGATCGTTTTTCTTTTAACATTCCGTGTTTTCTGCAGTGACACACGTTGCACGCTCATCCTCCTAAGCCCCAAATATTCCATGGCCACGTATTTCGACCCGGACCGTCAGTCGAACGTAGACTACACAAATGTCAAGAAGGTTCTTGATAATGTTCTCCCCGGCTACGCCCAATCTGGAGGCACCTTCACCAGGCCTATTCGTAAGTACGGCAAGCACGTGTTCTCCCACAATACGACGTTCTGCTGCGTCAAGCAGCCGCCTGGCGGTTAGAAGGGTGCCTACTACGCCATCCATCACATGCGGGCGATCGTACGGGACCATCATCAACTTCTGCTACCGAGTAAACTCAAAGATTGGGCCGCGAGCGTGTCGGCAATCCAGGACGCGGACCTCCGACAAGAATTCTTTTGCATCCAGTCGGAGTTTGCGGAAATCATCCATCAAGATGTCCTTCGTACCTCGGGGCAGTTCTACCTCAGAAATCAACCGTCCAACAGTGACATCGACACAATGCTACAAATGCAGGATGACAACGCCCGTTCTTTCATGACTCCCACGATAGACGGCGGCTTCATCCACGCTCCGGTCCCTTGAGTCGAGTTGTCTAGTTCTGAAACATCGATTGGCTCATGTTGTAATTAAACTTTAATGAACTTGTAGTATGTCTCTTTGGTTTCGAGAGTCGTTCAACTTAGATGTAATCGATGCTATTAATGTCTTCCTTTTCTCTTCCGATCGTTCTGTTGCATAATTATATATTGCTTATGTATTGTCTGTGAATTGGTACTAACGTTTCGTTTGGCTAGTGCATAGCGATGCCGACGTATGTCGTGTACAGGGGTAAGGTTCCCGGAGTCTACGATGACTGGGAGGAGTGTCGGAGACAAGTTCACCAATTCAGCGGTAACAGTTACAAAGGGTACACCACTAGGGCCGAGGCCGAATCTAGATACGCCCGCTATCTAGCGGGAGAGGGGAGGGAGCGTTGGAGGAACCGGATGAAGACGAGTTTCATCGTGATGATGCTCATCGTGATGACCGCAGCTCTCTTCTATGTGATGGTAGTTTAGATGATCGATATCGACTTGTAATGTGAAGACAAACTCGCTACTCGCGGTCTCGAGACTTGTAATATAATGTTCTATCTTTGTTCGGTCTTTTTAATTCGGAGACTAATATGATGAATTGTATTCGGAGACTAATATGATGAATTGTATTCAAAGACTAATCTTCTATTGTATTCGATGAATCTGTTGTTGATGTGTGCTGTCTATATTTTGTCAAACTATACATTTTGTAACCTGTGCAAAAAACAGAAAATAAAAAGATAAAAAAAACCTAATATTCATACTAATGGCGCATCACAGGACAGTGCGCCATTAGTATGACAGTGCATACTAATGGCGCATCACTGGGTAGTGCGCCATTAGTATGCTGCGGTTACTAATGGCGCATCCAGTGGTGGTGCGCCATTAGTATGCCAAAGCACCTGGGTATACATGGCCCCTGGGAGGCATACTAATGGCGCACGCTGGCCTATACTAATGGCGCACCCGCGGTGCGCCATTAGTATACCAGATACTAATGGCGCACCAGGTGGTGCGCCATTAGTAAAAATTACTAATGGCGTGCTGTTAATGGCGCACCACAGATGCGCCATTAATGGCCATATTAGGTGCGCCATTAGTAGGGGTTTTTCTAACCTGCCCTATCGGAGTGGTGGAGCCGTCAGTGACTTCTGAGAAAGGCTTGGTTGGCTGAAGTTGATCATAAGGCACTTGGAGGTTGTTGAACGTCTTTACGGACAGAACGTTGAGTCCTGCGCCACCATTGATGAGGGTCGTGGTAACTTGCACATTGCTAATGACCGGGGAGCAAAGCATCGGGAGGATGCCAGCCGTAGCCGCGCACTTGAGCTGATCCGCTGAGCTGAACGTGATGGCGCACGTGGATCACCTGAGAGGGCACGTGGCCTCGAGCTTGGGGAGGACTACATTCACCTCACGAGCAAACTGCTTGAAGATGCGCTGAGAGGCTGGTGCGTGGGCACCGCCCAAGATGCAAGCGATAGCACGTGGCTCCTGGAAGCCCCCAACCCCCTCGTCCTGGTGGTGGTCGTCATTCCTTCTTAGCGGTGGTGGCAGAGGAGGAAGGCCTGCATTGCCCTACAGGTGATCCTCACGAGGCTGATCCCTCCAAGCCCCCTTGCGAGGTTGGTCCTGCCAGCGATCCTCGCGAGGTCGGTCACGCCACTCCTGGCGAGGGCCTCGGTCGTCCAATCGTCCTCCACCTCTTCCCCCACCTCAGCCGTAGCCCCGCTCGTTGCACTCGGGGCGTCGACCGATGCGTCCTTCTCGAACGGCTCTGAGCTCCTGGCATTCGTTGGTGTTGTGGGTGTAGAGGTTGTGGTAGGCGCAGAATCGGTTGCCCTTGGACGATTCCGGCTGGTCCCTGCCATGCTTTGTGTCTGGTTCTGCCGCGAGCATGGCTGCTCCTTTGCGCTTCACGTCCTTGGCCTTGGCTTTCTTCTCTTCTAGGTCAACAGCTGGAAGCTCGAGGAGGGAGAGGCGCCCCTCCTCAGCTCTTGCGCACTTAGTCGCCAGGTTGAACAACTCTAGAGATGTGCACAGATCCTCGTGGATGGCGAGCTCCTCCTTCATCTTGACGTCGCGGACGCCGTCAGAGAATGCTGAGATGATGGCCTCCTTAGTCACCTTGGGAATCTTGAGGCGAGCGCTTTGAAGCGCTGGATGTACTTCTGCAAGGTCTTTCCTGGCTATTGCTTGATGCGGCGCAGGTCACCCACGACCGGGGCACGGTCGTGAGTACCCTGGAAATTGGCGATGAAGCGGTTGTGCATCTCGTCCCAAGAGGAGATCGAGCTGGGAGGCAGGTTCAGGAGCCAAGTGCGGGCACCATCCTTGAGCGCCATGGGAAACCAGTTCGCCATGACCTTTTTATCTCTGTTGGCCGCCTCGATGCCCAGCTCGTAGAGCTGCAGGAACTCTATAGGGTCGGCAGTGCCGTCGTAGTGAGGAGGCAGATACGACTTGAACTTGCCCGGCCAAGCTACACTGCGTAGCTTGGTGGCGAAGGCGCGGCAGCCTGCGGTGGCCACCGAAGCCCTTTGCAGTCACAGGGCCTGCTCTTGGAGATTCCCGCGCACCGCTGCCAGGGGCAGCATGGGATCTTGACGGGCTGGTGCAGGGATGCGGTCTTGACGCGCTGGAGCGGGGAGCACACGAGCGCCTTCTTGGGGCCGAGGGATTTCTTGGCAGCTCCTTTCTTGTCGCACGGGCGCTGGACGTGGTGGGTCTCATCCAGGGGCCGCGTGCCTTGGAGCTAGGGCACCTTCTTGGGGAGGAGGTGGCGGAGGCACCTCCTGAGCTGCATCGCCCACACAGGACGGAGGCGCGAGGCAGCGAGAGGGACGATGCAGGAGAGCCCCCTGCGGCGCTGACGAGCTCGGTGATGCGAGCGAGGCACTCCTCGTAAAGGTCGTCGACGGGGCGGTAGTGCAGGAGCTCATGTGCCAGGAGCAACACGGCCTACGCGTTCGTGGGAGCGTGACGAGTGTGGGACGACGATCCATCTAGAGTTCTTGACGGAGTGGCGGGGTGGCCTTCCCGCCGCACCGAGGGATGCAGCAACGATGCTTGCTGCTTGTTCCCCGCCGTGCGGGTGGCGGTGTTGGCGGCATGCGATGAAGAACGACGAGGAGGCCCACCGACGGGAGCCGTCTGGGCGACGCTGGCGGCGAGAGCAGCCCGACACTCGACGCGAGCTCGGCGAGTGTCCGCCAAGGATGCGACGAAGCGATGGAATGCAGAACCGCGGAAAGAAGATTCCGGCGCACCCCTACCTGGCGCGCCAAATGTCAGATATCGGGTTCCGGCAAAACCCTTAAGGTTCGAACTCTAGGGTGCGCACAAAGATCTTCTCCCTACCGATCCACGCCCCAAAACCTCTCCACGAATCTAAGCTAGACGATGAACAACACAAGTGACACAAGGTTTATACTGGTTCGGGCCACCGTTGTGGTGTAATACCCTAATCCAGTGTGTGGTATGGTGGATTGCCTCTGGGGCTGATTATGAACAGTACAGAGGAAGAACAGCCCCGCGAGGGGTGTTCTTGAGCTGGTGCGGTGCTCTGCTAGGGAAGGATTCGATCCCCTTTCTACTGTGGTGGCTATCTCTATTTATAGAGGCCCTGGTCCTCTTCCCAAATATTGAGTGGGAAGGGAGCCAACAACGGCCATTTTGAAGGGGGACAGCTAGTACAAGCTATCCTGACTAAAGTTGGTCTTCGACTGCCAAAGGCACTGGCGATGACGCCATCCTGGGCTCCATGGTGATCTCCGTCCTGCTGGTCTCGGTCTCATTGCACTGATAGGGAAACCTTTGCTTGATGCCTCGGTACTCCACGCCTGCGCTTGCCCCCTTTGCACCAAAGAGGAAACAAGGCCACTTCACTGGCTGGCGCCCGCCTGGTCTCGATCGTCATGGCTTGCGTCACGAGCACCTCGTGAGGTACTCCTTGCTTTGATCTATCCGCCTCCTCGCGAGTCTGCCTGGTGAGGCCACCCCTGAGGAAGCCTTGCGTCGTCCTCCCCGCGAGGCTTGGCCACTCGCGAGGGTCTTGAACTTGGGTCGACGAAGACGGGCCATACTTTGCCACTTCTTGAGCCACGCCGCAGGCCGCAGGCAGGCAAGTCTGGGGACCCCCATTCCGAGAACGCTGATAGTACTCTTCTCCAATGTTTTATCCACGTTCTAAAAGAGAAACAAACAAACACATCACATGTTTACAATGTAGTATATGAAACTCATTTTGGTAAACCAGTTTAGTAGTAAGGTGGCAAGATAACAGCATGAAACAAACATATATCTATGTAGTATGGTCACTGTATGGTCTATATCATTCTAGTTTATGTTGCCAAATCAAGATAGATATAGTTCGGATCATATCTATTTAAGACAAATCAGCATAGACAGAATATAAGTGTGGGAAACTACACAGCAATAACAACACTTGTAATGTGCATGGCATGAGAACATAATTGTTTATTCAATTGAAACTGAAGTCAACATAGAGCAAGTTACAACAGCAAACACGTTAAAGAAACAGGTTTAAAACATACCTATTGTGCCATTGGAGTTTCAATTGCATCCATGAAATTTGAAATTAGTTGGTATGAGTAAATACAGTGATGCAAGAGCAAAGTACTATGAACCATAGCTACGGAACCTAACCTGAGAACAATTCCTCTTCTGCTTTAAGCGTTGACTTGGGGTTCTGAGTGGTGGTCCTCGTGCTTTGGGAATTGCAGTTGCCTTACTAACTGCTCCTGTTTGGGTGCTCTGTGGTGGAGACGGTGCTGTGTGAACGGGAACTGGGTTACTATCTGCTGGGGTTGTGGTTAGAAGGGGTGCAGCTGGTTCTCTGTCCAACTGGGTAGGGGTACAATCTGTGTGAGTCTGGGTTATGTGTGGTGGGGCTGGTTCTTGGGCAAGTACAACCATGGTTCTATCTGCATCGACAGGTAGCACGGTCTTTTTTGAAGACCGTGTTTTTACTCCCACATATACTGCCATCACCCCCTCCAATTGAAATGGCTGATAAACAAGAAAAGTAAGTGAATGTACATACATTGTAAGATAGACAGGTACAATGGATAGTAGGGAAGAAAACATGGCATGAAATAATTCACATTTATGTTGTCTTACCAAACAGAATAGCGGGACATAATTTCACATATATGATGGCTAATTAAACAGGATATCATGACACAATTTCACATGTATGATGGCTAACTAAACAGGATAGAATGACATACTTCAAAATATGATGACTATGTAAACAGGATGACATGATATAACTATACGATGTGTCTATTAAAGTGGTTGGCATGCCATAAATCACAAACATGCCGTCGATGGAAACATGATTGCATGATATAATTCACAGATAGAATGAGATAATTCAAAATATGATGACTATGTAAACAGGATGAGATGATATAACTATATTATGTCTTTAAAAAATGGGTTGGCATGCCATAATTCAGATACATGCTGTCCATGTAAACATCATGGCATGATATAATTCAAATATATGATTTATATACTAAGGAAGTGAGAAGAGGGCAATCACATATATGATGTGTCAACTAAGGAGATGGCATTCAATATTGTGTATATGATGTAAAACTAAGCATTGCAATACAACATATGCATGATACGAGTAATATAACCCTGCCAAGTTTGAGCATACACCTCAGGGGGATAATAGGACTGGTCATCTGTCTCTGAATCCTCCTCTGAAGAGCTATCTGTAACCAGCAAGATATCTGAGGGAGTACTGGCTTAAGGGGTCCTCGGACGGTCGGACTATGTAGTGTGGGCCGGACTGTTGGGCCGTGAAGATATAAAGCAGAAGGCTTTGTCCCGTCTCCGGATGGGACTCTCCTTGGCGTGGAAGGCAAGCTTGGTGCCCAGATATGAAGATTCCTTTCTATGTAACCGACTTTGTACAACCCTAGTCCCCTCTGGTGTCTATATAAATCAGAGGGCTTAGTCCGTAGAGGCAATCATAATCATACAGGCTAGACTTCTAGGCTTTTAGCCATTACGATCTTATGGTAGATCAACTCTTGTAGTACTCATATTCGTCAAGATCAATCAAGCAGGAAGTAGGGTATTACCTCCATAGAGAGGGCCACCTGGGTAAACATCGTGTCCCCCGCCTCCTATTACCATCAACCTTAGACGCACAGTTTGGGACCCCCTACTCGAGATCCGATGGTTTTGACACCAACATTAGTGTTTTCATTGAGAGTTCTACTGTGCCGTCACCAAAAGGTTTGCTGGCTTCGTCAATCATTTACAACAATGCAGTCCAGGGGGAGGTTTTCCTCCCCGGACAGATCTTCGTATTCGGTGGCTTCGCACTGCGGGCCAACTCGCTTGTCCATCTAGAGCAGATCGACAGCTACGCCCTTGGCCATCAGGTCAGGTTTGGAAGCTTGAATTACATTGCCGATATCCGCGGAGACTTGATCTTCGACGGATTCGAGCCCATGGCAGCCGCTCCCTTCCACCATGATGACCATTACCTAAGTCTATCATTGGACCATGCCTAGGAGATAGCGCCTATAGCTGCTATGGCCCTGGATTTGGAGCAGATTGCGCCGTCCGAGGACGGGAAGCTCAACCCCGCCGCAGAAGCCGCAGACTCAGCGGCGTTAGAGCCGCACACAGATCCAACCTCGAGCGGGGCCTGTGCCACCGGAACCTCGGATTCGTCTCCGGCCATAGGTTCCTAACCGCGCGCATCCGCGCCCATCAAACCTGATCAGGCGCCGATCGTTGAATTCAGCTCCACGAACATCTTCCGGCACTCACCTTTAGGTGATGTGCTAAACTCACTAAAAGCACTCTCCTTATCAGGTGACTCTCAGCCGAACTATATCCGGTTTGGATTGGAAGCTAATGACGGAGAATTACGCTGCCCACCCACCACCCACTTCATAGCCACTGTCGAAGACTTAACCGACATGCTCGATTATGGCTCCGAAGACATCGACAGTATGGATGAAGATGCCGGAGAGGAGCAGGCACAAAAACCACCGCTTACAGGGCGCTGGATAGCCACCTCCTCGTATGACATATACATGGTGGATACACCCAAAGAGAACAACGGCGACAATGAGAAGGATCTAGTCGAGGATAAGCCTCCTGAGATACAGCCAAAGCACCGACGTTAGTGACGCCGTTCTAAACCACGCCGTGGAAAAAACAGCAATATCGGCACAAGAGAAAATAATACTCCGAACGACGCCGAAGACAACGAAGACCCTGTTGAGCCAACTTCTAAACAGGATGAATGGGAGGATGGGCGGGTCAACCCTTATAAAAAGTCTGTTAACAAAGACTCGAAGGACAGTAATTATCTTCCACCCTCCGAGGATGAGGCGAGCCTCGATGATGAAGACTTTATCATGCCTGAGGAGCCCGTCAATCAAGAGCGCTTTAAGCACCGGCTAATAGCCACTGCAAGGAGCCTAAAAAAGAAGCAGCAGAAGCTTCAAGCTGATCAAGATCTACTCAATGACATATGGACTAAGGTCCTAGTAGCCGAGGAATACGGCCTTGAGCGCCCAACCAAAAGTTATCTAAAACGTAGTTTGTTACCCCAATTCGATGACGAGGCGCTGGAGCCCGTCCTACCAGCATGTAATGCGGCTGACCGACCACCACGTGGTTGGGACAAAGCGGCAACTCAAGCCAAACACCAGCCCGCACTACCTCGCCGTAAAAATAGAGACACAACAACTCGGGGATACACATATGACCTGCGGCATGACCTGGAAAACAGAGCAGGTCAGACCAGATCGACCTATGGATCACGGGGGCATGCCCCGATGTGCGATGATGACCATCCGGCCAGACGTGACGAACATAACCACGCCCGGGCCAAAAACCGCAGACGAACTCCCTCTGAGCTACGTCGCGACTTGGCCCGATGTAGAGGCGCCGCACACCCCCTTTGCTTCACTGATGAAGTAATGGAACATGAATTCCCAGAAGGGTTTAAACCCGTGAACATCGAATCATATGATGGGACAACAGACCCCGCAGTATGGATTGAGGATTTTCTCCTCCATGTTCATATGACGCATGGTGATGATCTTCACGCTATCAAATACCTCCCGCTAAAACTCAAGGGACCTGCTTGGCACTGGTTGAATAGTTTGCCCAAAAACTCAATTGGTAGCAGGGAAGACTTGGAATATGCCTTCCTCGACAACTTCCAGGGTACATATGGCCAACCTCCGGATGCCGATGACTTAAGTCACATAGTTCAACTGCCCAGAGAGTCAGCCAGGAAAGTCTGGACTAGGTTCTTAACTAAAAAGAACTAGATCGTCGACTGTCCAGATGCCGAAGCCCTAGCGGCCTTTAAACATAACATTCGTAACAAATGGCTCGCCCGACACCTCGACCAAGAAAAAGCCGAAGTCTATGGCATCCCGCACGACGCTTATGACCCGCTTTCTGCACGGGCGAGGATAGCTGACTAGCCCGTAGCAATAACAATACAAGCGAAACTGGCATTTCTGAAGCCAGAAATAGCAACGGCAAGCCCCGACGCAACAGACACAAGCGTCGAAGCAACGGTGACAACACCAAGGACACGACGGTCAATGCTGAATTCAGTGGCTCTAAGTCCGGTCAGCGGAAGAAGCCATATAAAAGAAACAATCCGGGCTCGTCCAGCTTGGACCGCATACTCGATCGTCCATGTCAAATCCACGACACTCCTGATAAACCAGCCAATCATACCAAAAGAGACTGTTGGGTTTTTAAATAGGCCGGCAAGTTAAATGCCGAGAACAAGGAGAAGGGATCGCAAAGCGAGGATGATGACGACGAGCCCCGGCCGCTGAACACAGGGGGACAGAAGAAGTCCCCCCTCCCCCAAGTTAAAACGGTGAACATGATATACGCTACCCATATCCCTAAGAGAGAGCGCAAGCGTGCGCTCAGGGACGTGTACACGATGGAGCCAGTCGCCCCAAAGTTCAACCCATGGTTATCCTGCCCGATCACCTTCGATCGCAGGGACCATCCGACCAGTATCCGTCATGGCGGTTCAGCCGCACTGGTCCTCAACCCAATCATTGATGGATTCCATCTTATGCGAGTCCTCATGGATAGTGGTAGCAGCCTGGACCTACTCTATCAGGATACAGTGCGCAAAATGGGTATTGATACCTCAAGGATCAAGCCCACAAAAACCACCTTTAAAGGAGTCATACCAGGTGTAGAGGCCCGCTATCGTGGAATTATCACGTCAGATGTCCTCGTGAAAGGACTTAGTCGTGGAGCCATCGCAACGGGTTAGCTTGAAGGGGTTAAACCAGACAAGGGACACGGGAGTTATACTAGTTCGGCCCCTTCGATGAAGGTAAAAGCCTACGTCTAGTTTGTGATGGGATTGATTTGGTTTCGATGATCAGGGAGCGGAATACGCTTGCCTGAGTCTTGAGTTGTTGTCTCTTCTCCCTAAACCGCCGCCGGGTCGCCCCTTTATATACATAGGTTGACGCCCGGCCGGTTTACAGAGCCCCGAGGCCGACTCATACAAAGTGTCTGGCTCGGTCTCTCCTTTCCTAACTTATACTACAAGTTTACATAGTCATGGCGGTTTACCACTATGGGCCCTAATCCGCCTTTGGGCTTTGGGCTTCTATGCTTCCTTTAGTAAAGCGCCATCTTCCGGATCTTCATGGGCTTTAACATAGTCAAGTATAAACCGGACCCTCCTGGCCGGTTTATACTCAGTAGCTATATCCTCCACATTAGGCCCCAGATTGATTTGAATTTGTTCATGTCAATCTTCAATACTTCAAATATCCCTTGCAGGCATCTTCTTGTACTTTCGTAAACCTCCATATTGTCTTCTCCTGAAACTTTGTAAACCGCCGTGACATCATCCTCTGAACGCAGCAACGGTCCATCATGACATCATTTTTGTAAACAATAATTAAAAAAGATTCCCATCACTTAATGGTTATCCCGAAAATCAAGGCGATAGGTGCACTTATTCTGCCGTTTCAGGCTCCTTGATTCCCGCGCCTGCCGTTTTACTCTCTCCTCTATAAATAAGGTCCGAGGGCCCTTCTCTCTTTTCCCCTTTTGCCTTCTTCTTCCTCGCGACGCCCAAGCTCTGGAGCTCCGCCGCCGTCCGCGACCTTCGAGATCTGCATCAACAAAGGCCGCTGCATCAACCTGAAACGGACCAGACTTTCGTCATCCTTCTTCCGCAGTAGATCTGCAGTGGTAAACTTCCTTTCTCCTCTGTCTTTAGATCTGTTTCTAGGGTTCCTAAGTTCTTCCGCACAGTTCTTCATCCTTCTTTGTTCTTCCACCTGCCGCGACAATTTTTGACCCAGTAATAGTGTAGATTTCATGCGGTAGGTACCCTTCGTCCATTTTTAATGCTAGCAGATCATTCTTCTACCTATGTAGAGTACATGCCCTTCCCTGCTCTATTTAGCTCTTTTAGAACTCAGATAAAAACTGCTTTACAGATGTGTGGTAGATCCAAATAAATTTTACCATTGTGTGAAACCTGTTTTTGTCAATACTTAGCAGAAATTTCGAATTCTGGCCATTCTGCCTACAGGAGGTTTAACCCTTTAACAGTCAATCCGCCATATAGCATTAGCCCTCTCTTAAACCGCCAACTGAACTTCCACAATATTCTTCTCCGGTTTAACACTGAATTAGATACCTTAAATCGACACTTTTATTTTCAGTTTCTCTTTCCGGAATGTCGAAGCAATTTTCTGCTTGCAATTGGGTTCCATCCCGGATTACAGAGACACAGATCAATGGTTATGTCACCACTGGTGCCTTAGCCTGAAAGAGGGCTCTCCACTGGCGAGTTCCGGAATTGGAATGTCCACCTGAACCTCAAGAAGGAGAGGTGATTGTTTTTATGCAACACTTAGACCGGCGATTCAGTCCGCCCGGATTGAAATTTTTCTGGGATGTCCTCGCAAGCTTCCAACTCCATACGCAAGATATTGGTCCGAACTCCATGTCAAATATATGCAACTTTCGAGTATTCTGCGAAGTCTATCTTCAAGAAGAGCCAACTGTGGAGTTATTCCGGGATTTCTTTCATCTGAACCGCCGCACATAATTCTCAGATGGCCCCAACACAGAGCTTGGTGGCGTGTCAATTCAAAAAAGGAAAGAAGTTGATTTTCCTCATGCCAAACATCATAGCCATCCTAAAGATTGGAACCAGACCTGGTTTTACTGCCGGAACACTGCTCCTGATGGAGAAAATCCCTTGCCGGGCTACCGCCCTCATCGGCTTAGCAATGGCCACCCACTGCCTCCACGTTTAACCACCGCAGAACGGAAGAATTTTGCTCCTCAACTCTCTGATGGCCAACAGTTTAACTGGCATTGATCTTGTCCGCTGCTGGGTTTCTTGGGGCATTCTGCCTTTGAGCCGCCGCCCCGGATTGATGCATGATTATACCGGCAAAGTAAAAGACCCTCAACGATATCATGAAGTAGTAATGACTGACCTTGAAATCACCGAATGTGTAAAGAAAATGCTTAATGAACCGGTCTCTGCATGTAGCCAAACCGGTTTGGCTCCGTTTTACATCTCCAATAAACCGCCGTCGGTAAGTTCATGTACATACTTCACTGATTTACTTCCGTATTGACTGTCTACTAACCTTTCTCTGCCTTATTCTCAGGCCAACAGCTCTTTCTGGAAACGGACTAAACCGGCCCGTGCTCCTCGTGTAAAAACCAAGGCCACCAAGAAGCCTGGAAATAAGAAAAACACTGAATCTTCTGATCCGCCGGATGAGGAAGAATCAGATGCTGAGGTAGAACTTGACTCACTTGGCTCCTTTTCCGTATATCTTATTGACAATGACCCTCTTCAGGATGACGCTGAGGCCAGCCATGCAGATCATGCTGAGGTAATTCTTCTTTCTTCCGACTCAGATCCTGTGCCGGTTCAAAGAATTCGCCATACAGTCCGGAAAGTAAAACAATCTCACCCCCTTGCTCATTTGGATCCAAAATTTTCTTTGAAGAAACGGCAAGAAGAAGAACGTCGCACAACCCGGCATAGTGGTCAACAAATCACTTCGTCCGGTTTAGCTGATACACCCTCCCGGAAATGCCGTCCAGAGGTGATTTGTTCTCCTGAAAAACAATATCCTTTAAAAGGTTTCTTCCGATGCCCTCTCAATCCGTCTGACACGAATTACCAGGCTTCTTCCAGCTCGTCTGGCGGTTCATCAACCACCCAATTGCCTCCTCTCAAAGTTGCCGCTGGGTAAGTGTTACCTGATTTATAACTTTATTTGTCGGTTTACCATACTCTAACCTTTGATGTTATAGCACCAAAGCTCGATTAAGCAAGAAGGCCAAGACCAGCGACCCTACTGTTGAAGTTGATCCGGAAAAGACGCCCGAGCATCAGGACGAACACCCAGAAGTTGCCATGGACAGCTCTGCTGGGCCGAATCAAGATGGTAATGCTAATCCGCTAGAAGTTGAACCGACTGCAGAAGCTGACACTTCACATCCTCCTGCTCCGCCAAGCCCAGCAATGGAACAACGGGACCCAATTGCTGATCCGCCAAGTCCAATTATCAAACCGCCAAGCCCTTCCACGAAAGTACCAAGTCCTGTTCAGAATATTGATTCTTCCAGCCCGGCCAAGAATGATGACGTTGTTGTTACAGGCACTGCATATAACGCCCCTGGTAATCCGGTTGTTCTGTCAAAGCACACTGCTAAGGATGAATTTGCTACCATGAACAAGGGGAAAGGGAAGACTGATTTGTCTGCTTATACCGATCTCACTGCTCAAGATCTTCATTCTGGCTTTCTGAACCGGCTGTATACAAGCCGCGACTTTGAAGCCGGTTTAGTAAATCTGATGGAGGAGCGCTATGAGGTAAACATTATTGCTTCTTGTTCTGTACCTTCAGTGCATTGTAGCCCCCAAGGGCCGGTTTGTCTTGAAAAATTCAAACCGGGACTTCATATAATTCATGCAGTCACTTGTGAAATTTTCTTTATGTCTGATCAAACACACATTAGCCCCCAAGTGCCAGGATTAAAACTTGTATTAATCCTTGGGACTTCAAATACCCGCATAAAAAATGATCCGCATTAGCCCCCAAGTGCCGAGTGTATAACTGGTTATATGCTTGGGACTTTGAAAAGATATTAACATGCTCTCTTACTGTTGCAGAGTGAAATAAATCAACAAATCTCGCAAATTGCTGATCTTCGAGCAAATCTTGAAACCCAACAAACGGAAACCACCAAGGCCAAGGAGGAGGTGAAAACCGCCTTGACCACCATGGAGCGGCTTAAAGAATGGTTTAAGTCTGAACGGGCCAACTGGGACACCGAGAAGGCCGGACTAGTGAAGCGGGCAGAGACTGCTGAAGCGGCTCTTGAGCCGGTGGCAGAAGAATTGTCTGGACTGAAGCGCCAAATCAATGCCATGACCTCTGCCATATTTGGTAAGTAGTGGTTGCCAAAAGTTGTATCCCTTTGAAATTTCATCGTTTTAACATCTATTTCCTGAACCAATATAGGGAGTCGCATCGCTCACCTAGGTTCTGACATGCGGAAGAAGCTTAAAGCGGCATATACACTGATTGAACAGCTGTATACCGGCGCTCAACGGGTTATATGCGCAACTTCATATGATAATGCGGCACCAACACTTATCAAAGATACGCTGGATCGTCTCTCAAGGACGCCAGCGCAAATAGAAGAGCTGAAGCGATCCGCTGCTCGGGCAGGCGCTTTGCTGGCGCTGACTCGAGCCAAGGCATGGATAGCTGATCTTGATCCGGCTGATATATCCAAAGGCTTCCCCAGTGCACAAGAAAATGGTGAAGAATTTGGCAATGACGCCCTCAAACGGATAACGAGGGAGATGTGTCCTTTGGCGAGTCACCTAGCAGAAGAGGCGAACCTGATGGTTCACCGATCTTTCTATGATGCAAACAACAAACGGGTTGAAGCTGTGATTCCTGAAGTGCAGAACCTCATTCCACCAATCCGTAAGCACACTTACGCCCCTGACGTTGATCCGGCTGAGCTTATAAGTGAAGAGGCTGTCTTTCAGGCCTTGACCCGGAATGACTGGACCACCAATGACTTCCAGCCATTGGATGAGGTGGAGGCTGAATCGACGCTAGATGACCCATCTACCTCACGTCAACCCGGTGATGAAGCTTAATTCGTCAAGGCGGTTGATATATTAGGAACGATCCATGAATAATTCCATTATTTGGGCCTTGGAGTGCCGTGTAATAGGATAGTAAAAAACTTATGATGATCTGCTGCCATCGTGCAAGAGATATTTTGCGTGGATCCGCCATATCAATGTCAATTTGGTTCCAAGTATCATAATATGCAATTCCTGTATTCATAAAAAGACAAAGGGTCCTGGCAGTTTACCGCCGGACGGGTCATAATGCCCAAAATAGGCCGGATTGATAATCAAATCATAAAAATATGAAATTATACATACCGGTAATACAAGATCCCTGGTTAGTTAGCTGGACAACTTGAATTTGCGATAAGGGTGAAAAAAACCAAATCTGAATTATTTGTATCTCCATCATTTTCTGATGTCGTAGATTAAGTCATACCGGGTGATGATTCACGCCAGATGATTCGGGCTGTTGACAGGAAGTCAACGCCAAGCCGGGTTAAGAAACTCCGGTTTAAAATGAAGGTTTGTCAATGTGTAGTTGCAAACCAAGCCGGTTTAAGGAATATCGGGCGAAGAAGATGACTGATCAAACCAAGAAAAAACGGTTTACCATAAAATACAGCCAAAACTCAAATGAAAACCGTGTAGTCGAGGCTTTTTGGGGGCTGCCAGGCCCAAATGTGAGGCTTTCTGTGGGCTGCCAGGTCACTGAGTTGAACCATTTAACAAAGCCTTTTAAGATGGACCTCCAACTAACCAATCACCGTTTTAACTTTGACAAGTGCAGGGTCTCAAGGAGAGTAACTGTCAAACATTCGGAGGGCCGTGCCAGGATGACCTGGATAGGAGTGTCTTACTTGATGAAGGCAGGTTAACCCGAGGTTTTAGGTAAATGTACCAGGCTTCCAAGCCGTGGGTCGATACCCAGCTACAAGGGTCCATTCAGACTTCTTGGTATTGGACCAAGGAGCCCCCAAGTAACGTCATGAACTGTGCTCACTAGGTGCCTATGTTTGAGTTGTGCATAGCATGGAAACTCTCTTTGGCCCTTTGGGTGTGAAGCTCCCAAGCTTTGTGGCATGATAGCTGGTTTAACGGGTATTACTCTGCTTTGTCAGCCGAAGCCCCTATGTAGCTCAAAGAATATTTGAGAAAAAACAGCAGAGGCCCCGCTTTAAAGCAAGGATGCTGATTTATTTATTGATGATAATATATACATTGTCAAAATATGTACATAAAAAAGAGCCTGTGGCTCAAGTGTAGTAAGGCTGGAGGAGAGCTATGTTCCAGGGCCGCCGGGTCTCCTCCTCAGATTTGCGTGAGTCATCTCGAACATCAATGAGGTAGTATGATCCGTTGTGCAGATTCTTGCTAACCACAAAGGGTCCTTCCCAAGGCGGGGATAATTTGTGTATGCCGGTCTGATCCTGGATAAGCCGGAGCACCAAGTCACCTTCTTGAAACGCTCTTGTCCTAACCCGGCGGTTGTGATACTGCCGCAGGTCTTGTTGATAAACCACCGAGCGTGCCAAAGCTATATCCCTCTTCTCATCTAGCAAATCCAATGCCTCTTGGCGGGCTTCCTTGTTGTCCGCTTCAACGTAATTAGCAACCCGGGGCGAATCATGACGTATATCACTTGGGAGAACCGCCTCTGCCCCATAGACCATAAATAAAGGCGTGTATCCTGTTGATCGATTGGGGGTGGTGTTGATGCTCCACAACACAGAAGGTAATTCTTCCACCCAACAACCCGGCGTCCTCTTCAAGGGAATCATGAGCCGGGGTTTCAGACCCTTTAAGATTTCTTGATTAGCTCGCTCTGCTTGACCGTTGGATTGAGGGTGCGCCACATATGCTAGGTCAAGCCGGATGTGCTCTGTCTGATAGAAATCCTCCATCTCACCTTTGGAGAGGTTAGTACCATTATCCGTGATAATGCTGTGTGGGTAGCCAAAATGGAAAATAATCTTTTTGTGAAATTGAACCGCCGTAGCTGCATCACAGTTGCTAACAGGCTCCGCTTCAACCCACTTGGTGAATTTATCAACTGCCACCAACAGGTGGGTCTTCTTGTCCTGGGAACGTTTAAAGGGTGCCACCATATCAAGCCCCCAAGTAGAAAAAGGCCAAGTGATGGGAATCATCCGTAGCTCCTGAGCCAGAACATGAGCTCTGCGTGAAATTTTTTGACAAGCATCACATCGCTTTACCAGATCCTCCACATCAGCATGAGCTGTCAACCAGTAAAACCCGTGACGAAAAGCTTTTGCATCCAGGGACTTTGAACTGGCATGATGACCACAATCCCCTTCATGAATTTCCCGGAGGATCGCTTGGCCTTCCTCCGGCGAAACACAACGCTGAAATACGCCTGAAACGCTACAGTGATGCAACTCGCCATTGTGAATAACCATGGACATAGAGCGCCAGACTATCTGTCGGGCCAAGACTTGATCATTTGGTAGCTCACCCCGGCTCATATATGCCAGATATGGAACCATCCAATCCGGCACGACGTGTAAAGCGGCCACCAACTGCGCCTCCGGATCAGGAACAGCCAGATCCTCTTCTGTTGGCAATTTAACAGATGGGTTATGAAAGACATCTAAAAAGGTGTTAGGAGGTACCGGTTTATGCTGAGATCCAAGTCGGCTCAAAGCGTCTGCTGCTTCGTTTTTGCGCCGATCAATATGCTCCACCTGGTAACCTTTGAAGTGACCCGCCACAATATCTACCTCACGCCTGTAAGCCGCCATGAGTGGATCCTTAGAATCCCAAGTACCAGAAACTTGCTGAGCGACTAGATCAGAATCTCCAAAACAACGAACTCGAGTTAAGTTCATCTCTTTAGCCACACGGAGATCATGAAGTAGAGCTTCATACTCAGCTGCATTGTTAGTACAAGGAAACATCAAACGGAGGACATAGCAAATTTTATCACCGCGAGGGGAAGTTAGGACAACTCCAGCCCCCGAGCCTTCCAACTGCCTTGATCCATCGAAATGAATAATCCAGTATGTATTATCCGTCTTCTCTTCCAGTCCTTGCAACTCGGTCCAATCATTGATAAAGTCCACAAGAGCCTGAGACTTGATGGCTGTTCGAGGTACATATTTCAAACCATGTGGACCAAGCTCAATTGCCCACTTGGCAACCCGGCCAGTTGCTTCTCTGTTTTGGATGATATCGCCCAAGGGAGCAGAACTAACCACTGTGATGGGTTGACCTTGAAAATATTGCTTGAGCTTTCGGCTGGCCATAAAAACCCCATACACCAACTTCTGCCAATGCGGATAGCGTTGCTTTGATTCGATCAGAACTTCACTGATGTAGTATACTGGTCATTGAACCGGATACTCCTTCCAGCCTCTTTATGCTCTACCACAATTGCCACACTGACCGCTCGGGCATTAGCAGCCACATATAATAGTAAAGGCTCATGATCAACTGGGGCTGTGAGAACTGGCGGTTCAATCAACTGTCGTTTTAACTCCTCAAAGGCCGCATTGGCCGCATCACTCCAGACGAAATCATCCGTCTTCTTCAGCATCTGATACAAGGGAATGGCCTTCTCACCCAGACGACTGATAAACCGGCTGAGGGCTGCAATCCGGCCTGCGAGACGCTGAACATCATTGATACATGTCGGTTTAGCCAAGGATGTGATTGCCTTGATCCGGATTAGCCTCAATGCCCCTGTTAGACACAAGAGAACCGAGCAGCTTGCCTGCCGGAACACCAAAGACACACTTATCCGGGTTAAGCATCATCTTGTAAACCCGAAGGTTGTCAAACGTCTCCTTGAGATCAGCTATCAATGTCTCCTTTTCCCTGGATTTCACTACAATGACATCCACATAGGCATGAACATTACGCCCAATCTGCGTGTGAAGACAATTTTGCACACAAATCTGATAAGTTGCCTGAGCACTCTTGAGCCCAAAGGGCATAGAAACATAGCAGAAGGCTCCAAAGGGAGTGATGAAAGCTGTCTTCTCCTGGTCCTTAACTGCCATTTTGATCCGATGGTACCCTGAGTAAGCATCCAAAAAACACAGGCGCTCACAACCCGCCGTCGCATCAATGATCTGATCAATACGTGGGAGAGCAAAAGGATCGGCCGGGCAAGCCTTATTTAAGTCCGTGTAGTCCACACACATACGCCAAGTCCCGTTTTTCTTAAGAACCAACACCAGATTAGCCAACCATTTAGGATGAAACACTTCAACGATAAACCCAGCAGCCAACAGCCGGGCTACCTCCTCCCCAATTGCCTTGCGTCTCTCTTCATTAAAGTGACGAAGAAATTGCTTGACCGGTTTAAACTTCGGATCAATATTAAGAGTGTGCTCAGCGAGTTCCCTCGGTACACCTGGCATGTCAGAAGGCTTCCATGAAAAGATGTCCCGGTTCTCACGGATGAACTCGATGAGCGTGCTTTCCTATTTTGGATCCAAATTGGTGCTGATGCTGAACTACTTGGATGAATCGCCAGGTACAAAGTCAACAAGCTTCGTCTCGTCAGCCGGTTTGAAGTGTAGGGTCAGGTCATGCTCAATGGTGGGCTTCTTCAGAGGGGTCATATCTGCCAGATCAACATTCTCCTTGTAAAACTTTAACTCCTCTGTAGCAGAAACCGACTCAGCGTAAGCCGCATCACTCTCTTCGCAATCCAAAGTCATTTTTCGACTTCCATGAACCGTGATGGTTCCTTTGTGACCCGACATCTTGAGCTGCAAGTAAATATAACAAGGCCTGGCCATGAATTTTGCATAAGTCGGTCGTCGGAACAGTGTGTGATACGGGCTCTGGATTCTCACCACCTCAAAAGTCAATGTCTCAGACCGGGAATCATGTTCGTCCCCAAACACAACTTCCAAAGCAATCTTGCCCGCTGGATATGCCGACTTTCCTGGTACCACACCGTGGAAAACAGTATTGGACGGTTTAAGATTTTTATCTGTCAACCCCATTCGGCGGAATGTCTCATAATACAGAATATTAATGCTCCTTCCTCCATCCATAAGTACTTTGGTGAACTTGTAACCTCCCACCTGAGGTGCCACCACCAGAGCTAGCTGACCCGGATTGTCAACCCGGGGCGGATGATCCTCCCCCACACGATAGGTTGTTCCGACTAGCGCAGATAGCGTGGAACTGTCGGTTCAACCACATTGACCGCCCTCTTATGCAGCTTTAGATCACGCTTGCACAGACTAGTCGTGAATACATGGTATTGTCCACCATTCAGCTGCTTCGGGTGACTCTGGTAACCCGACAGCTGCTGATTCCCTTGACCACTCTGTTGGTTATTACCACCTTGGTTGTTCTGGTTACTATGATTATTCTGAAACCCAGAGCCTGAACCGCCGCCACCATGAAAACCTGGACCTGAACGGCCCGACGGGCCCTGATCATACCGGAAGAGATCAGAATTTTTGAACTCCTTCATGATGTTACAATCCTTCTAGAGATGTGTTGCAGGGACCTCTTTGGTTCCATGCTTTGGACAGGGCTGATTTAACAAACGCTCCAGATTCATCATCCCACCACGCTGGGGCGGTTTACCCCTACGACGCTGCACATTAGCATTAGCCACAAAATCTGAATCCGCTTTACGCTTACCATTATTCCCATGGCCTCCCTGGTTGTGCTGCTGTCCCTTCGCACTGCCATTCCTCTTTCCCTTCTCTGGTTTCTCATTATCAGAACCGGGATCCTTGGTATTATCAGAATCGGCATATTTTACCAAGGCTACCATGAGGGTTCCCAGGTCGTTGCAGTGGCGCTTGAGCCGTCCCAACTTCTCCTTCAGTGACTTAAACCGGCAATTATGTTCCAGCGTGATAATCGCTTGGCTAGCGTTAATCCGGTCGGACGAGTGGAAAACTTGTGAGACCCGGTGCACCCAATGAGTTGTGGACTCGTTCTCACCCTGAACACAAGCATCCAGATCTACAATGGACATGGGCTGTTTACACGTATCCTTAAAATTGGCTATAAACCGGGCCTTCAACTGATCCCATGACTCGACGGAATTAGCTGGCAGATTTTTCAACCAAGTGCGGGCTGGTCCTTCCAACCTTATCATGAAGTACTTTGCACAAGCTGCTTCATCCACATCCAGCATCTCCATTGCCATCTCATAAGTCTCGACCCACGCCTCAGGCGGCTGATCTGCCGTATAGTTAGGCACCTTGCGCGGTCCCTTGAAATCCTTGGGCAGACGCATGTTACGGAGAGCCGGAATAAGGCACGGTACTCCCCAGGAACTGAAAGCAAGCCCGGTGCCTCTGTCAACCGACACTGTTGGCTGAACCGGGGCGGGTTGATAACGATCCAAAGCGCCATCCCTTCGAGCCCTGCCATGGTCCACTACCTCCTGAGCATTGCGACGCCGCACGCTGCTAGACACCTCTGGTTCGTCCATCCGCCTGCTATAACTTGGGCTCGGACGGGGGGTTGAATGGATCCTGTCCCAGCTATATGAATAAGCATGTTGCTACACTACGGCGGTTTGAAGAAGATCTCTCGCCCGCCGTGTCTCAACTGCCTCTATTGAATCTCCTTCCATTGGAATGGCTGCCAAGCATGAAGCCGCAGCAATCATGTTATCCAGGGGGCTCGAAAAGTGACCCGGTGGTGTAGGCACATACTGTGGTGGGTTAACTGTCCGTCGGGGTAGCTCCGTTGCCCGTGGCTGATTCGGGGCAATCCTCGGCGCTTCGTCTCGGTCTGCGGCTTCCGGATTGCTCGGCCCAGCACCTGGGGTCTGAAAGAGATTTAACCCTTCATAAACTGGCGGCAGGCGCGACCGATACTTCCTTCGTAACACCTCCTCTGACGCGGTCCGGTCCAGCATGAAACAGTAATTCTGTGCTTGTATCTACTGTGCTTGAGCATTCAAAGCGGCCTGTTCCTCAGCCATCCTTTTATCCTCAGCCACCAAGTCCGCCTTAGCCTGCGCAATCTGCTCCTTCAGCCTCACAACTTCTGCATTGTGCTGATCCTGCGTATCTGGGGTGACTCTCGTGGTTTAAGGTCGCCCAAGCGTCCATTAAACCGGAGAGAACCTGCGCCGGCCGGCGAGTCAAGGTACCTTCCGCGGCCGCTGATCCGGTAGTCATTGCTGCGGTCGATGAAGACTGTAACACAGGTTGCGTGCCAGCCATGTAAATAGCAACCCGGCTCGGCGCTTTAGGGAGGTCAGAATACTGTTGCCATCGGAATATCCCTCGGGCATACTATCATGAATCTGGTACAAGGACTCGGTTTCGCCAGTGGATGACTCGCCGTCGGAATATACCGCCGTGTCGCCCTCAGACACCGGTTCAGATCCGATCCCATGGACACATCCTACGAACGCACGCTTCATGGCGGGCGTAACCCGGGCTGGACTTGCACGCTAAGCCGTCTCGACGAGGTCGGTGTAGATGTCCGGCTCAGGGCCTGGTTCGCCGATCTTGCTAACGAAGACATGAATTCCGCCGAAGGGGACCCGGTACCCGTACTCGATTGAGCCGGCCTCGGGGCCCCATCCTTTGTCGTCAATGTAAAGCTTGCCGCGACAACTTTTGGTCATCCGGCCGATCACGTACCCCTTAAGCCCTTCAGAGCAGCCCTTCAAGAACTCGATACCATCGTGCGATAGCCCCACGGTGGGCGCCAACTGTCATGGAATTATCACATCAGATGTCCTCGTGAAAGGACTTAGTCGTGGAGCCATCGCAACGGGTTAGCTTGAAGGGGTTAAACCGGACAAGGGACACGGGAGTTATATTAGTTCGTCCCCTTCGATGAAGGTAAAAGCCTACATCTAGTTTGTGAGGGGATTGATTTGGTTTCGATGATCAGGGAGCGGAATACGCTTTCCTGAGTCTCGAGTTGTTGTCTCTTCTCCCTAAACCGCCGCCAGGTCACCCCTTTATATACACAGGTTGACGCCCGGCCGATTTACAGAGCCCCGAGGCCGACTCATACAAAGTGTCTGGCTCGGTCTCTCCTTTCCTGACTTATACTACAAGTTTACATAGTCATGGCGGTTTACCACTATGGGTCCTAATCCGCCTTTGGGCTTCGGGCTTCTATGCTTCCTTTAGTAAAGCGCCATCTTCCGAATCTTCATGGGCTTTAACATAGTCAAGTATAAACCGGACCCTCCTGGCCGGTTTATACGCAATAGCTATATCCTCCACACCCGCTGTATGGGCTCAATCACACTGGAGGTGGTCTTCCGATCCTCGGACAACTTCCAACGCAAAGAGTTGATCTTCGATATCGTCCCCTTCCGCAGTAGCTATCACGCACTGCTCGGACGAACCCCATTCGCTCGATTCAATGCGGTACCACACTATGCTTATCTCAAGCTCAAGATGCCTGGACCACGTGGTGTCATAACAATCAATGGAAACACGAAACACTCCCTCCGTACCGAGGAGCACACCCCTGCCCTCGCAGCAGAAGCAAAAAGCGGCCTTTTTATGCAGAACCTTAATTCGGCGGCCAAGCTCCCAGACACTGTCAAACGAGTCTGAACTACTCTGCAGCCGGACAGTCCAGCTCGTCAAGAGCTTGACTAGCAATTCGGCCTCCGTCCCAGTCCTGACAAAATGACGGCATTCATACCGCCCGTACATAACTACGCACTCAAAATACCATGGGCATAGATGGAGGCACAGCTAGATCGTGGTCCATAATACGGATCAACCTCCCCTGGACCCATATACTTTCATTTTTTCTTTTTCTTTTCAGGTTTCTTTTTTTCCCAGGCTTGTCCTGGTGGCCTGATTGTCGGACCTATCAAGGGATGGATACACCAAGATGGCAAGAACCATTTACGTATAAGGGAATTTCCAGGTGGTATCTTTAAATTATCGTTATACCTGTTTTAAGGACCCGCATGCAGCTCTCCCTTGGTCGTGTGGCATGTTAAATAGCCCTGTTGCTTATCGCACCACTTGTACAAATACACTTTGACGTATTAATCAAACTATAATGGAAAATAGTTTGTGGTCCAATTTCTACGGCATTAGCCTATTACTTCATTTTTTTGATATTCTTATCAATTGCACCCGTACACTCTGGCACGCCTTAATTGGCCAGGGGCTTCATTATGCCCCATAATACGGCAACAAAGTTCGAACACTTTTTTACAGTATAGTTCAGCACCCCGAACTTTAGCACTATATGCATCGGCTCTGAATCATGTCTTTGTCAATAGTTGGGTTGCCCGGCTCCTGTGCTTACTACCTTACGTTCCGCTATATCGACTAGGATAGTAAAGGGAGAACTACTATGATTGTGTCCTGGTTTATCTGGATGAGCACCTCAATAGAGAAAGCCGAAAACTGACTATCATGATGCGGCATGATTCGGTCAGCTGTTCGAGAGGTTACAAATCTTTTGCAATTTTTTCTGCATTATGCGATGAATCGGTTTTTATCCGATCAAGTGTTTACATCACCCCAAGTTTGGGCTTACGAATACTAGGGGCTGCGCCTAATTTTCTATTGTCAAACTCCTATGGCTAAGTGAGGGTGATAAATCCACATAGTCCGATTGCCTGGTTCGTTGCGCTAAACACCTCCTTCAAGGGCCAAACCTTTGGATGAGGAGTGTTTAGATTCATCCCGAACACCCCCGTACTATTTACAAGGGGGCTGAAGCCGACGACTGGCCAACTCTCAGATTTAACAAAACGGCCGCACAGGAGGTAAAATTTAAATAACATGCATTATATTACATAACGGATCTGTTTCATAATACAGGAAGGGACAATATGAATGACTTCATTCAAAGATAATGTCTTTTGAACACTGCCCCTCTACAATGCGGGATCCCTTCGGGACATCTTCAAAATACCGCTCAGGCGTGCCGTGCTCCTTGCCCATCAGCGGTCCCTCGGTCACAAGCTTCATGGCGTCCATCTTCGCCCACTGTATCTTGACTTGGGCGAAGGCCATTCGCACACCATCGATGCAGACCAACTGCTTGATGGCATCAAGTCGAGGGTAGGCATTGACCAGCCGGTTCACGAGCCCAAAGTAGCTGCTGAGTATGGCTTCGGCAGGCCATAGCCGGATTATTAAATCCTTCATGGCTAGTTTGGCCACCCTATGCAGTTCGACCAGCTGTTTTAGCTGATCGCTAAAGGGCACCGGATGTTCTGGCGCAAGGTATTGCGACCAAAAAATCTTCTCCGTGGAGCTCCCCTCTTCGACTCGGAAGAACTCCGCAGCGTCTGAAATGCTGCGCGGCAGACCTGCAAATGCCCCTGGAGAACTCCAAATCTGGGTCAGTAAGAGGATCCTTTTCTTCACATATTTGCTCTGCATAATAAAGGCCTTACTCCCCGTGATTTTTCTGGCTTCCTGGACTTCCTGGAGGGCGCCCTGGGCATCAACCCGAGCATCGTGTGCGCTTTGGCGGGCCTTGGCAAGTTCGGACTCTTGATCCGCAATGTTGCGCCCCAAGGAATCGCATTTCTTCACGGTGTCCTGGAGCTCCTGCTGGACCTCACCGACCCTGGCGTCATGCTTTTCACGGGCGGCTTGTTCCTTGGCTGTTCTCTCCTCGGCCTAGGCCGGCGCCTTCTTGAGGGTCTCCACCTCGGTCGCCGCTCCTAATAAATATCATGGCACTTTAGTCAGCACAAATCCATCGCCTTCGGGTCCAGCAAATCCCCCAAAGATGAGGATCGCTTGAGGTCAGACCGAGCCGGGCTGCAGCACAAGATTTGACATGTTAAAACCATGAAGGAATAGGGCCAGATATATGAGTGCATCTCTGAGTACTTGCGATTCGGCCAGGGGCTTATCCCTAGGGCGCCATTCCGAGCTGCTGTCAGTGTCCGCTATGGAGTTGTCCGGGAGGGAAGCCTTCCCCTTGTTGGGCGCTTTCGCCTCCAGACGCGTGGAGGTCGTCCTTTTCTTTCTCCCCCTCATGGGAGAATGGCTTTCTTCTTCCCCCTCCTCTTCCTCGTCGTCGTCGGCAGCGAAGGAATGAGTCTCGGTGTCTCCGGACGACACGTCTGAAGTGCCCTTATGATGGAGGCCACCTCTGGTCCCCTTGGCCTTCTTCTCCGGCGCTTGATAGGGCGCCGGAACCAGCATATTCGTCAGAAGTGGAATTGCTGGGTCATCGGGCAGCGGAGCCGGACAGTGTATCCACTCCGCCTAGTTTGTCCAGCCCTGAGAGAATCGGTAGGGAGGTTTAGGCGTCTTCCTCGAGTATGCAAGTAAAGGATACACCTTGAAAACATGAAAAAACTTACCGGACTAGCGGGATGGGCCAAGTTGTTCCCACGGTCCTCGGTCGTATTCGGCCACGTCTCGTTGGACTTGAAAAGCACCTTCTAGATGTCTTCGTGCGTAGTGCCGAAGAATTGCAGCAAGGTCTGGTGCTTGGCCGGATCGTAGTCCCACAAATGGTAAGTCTAGCTTTGGTACGGAAGGATCCGACGAACAAGCATCACCTGGATCACATTAAAAAGCTTGATATTCTTCTCTATCATGCTCCTGATGCGCGTTTGAAGCATTGTCAGCTCGTCCGACGAAGACCAGTCTAGTCCCTTCTCTAGCCAGGAGGTGAGCCACATCGGGGCTCCGGACTGGAATTCCGGAGCCGCGGCCCAGGTAGTGTCGCGCGGCTTTGTGACGTAGTACCACTGCTGTTGCCACCCTTTGACGGTCTCCACGAAGGTACCTATTGGCCATGTGACATTGGGCATCTTGCTCACCATGGCGCCTCCGCAATCCGCGTGTTGACTGTCCACGACCTTCGGCTTCACATTGAAGATCTTTAACCATAATCCGAAGTGGGGTGGGATGCGGAGGAAGGCCTCACACACAATAATGAATGCTGAGATGTTGAGGAAGGAGTTGGGGGCCAGATCGTGGAAATCCAGCCCATAGTAGAACATGAGTCCACGGACGAACGGGTGGAGAGGAAATCCAAACCCGTGGACGAAGTGGGGGATGAATACTACCCTATCATGTGGGCGATTTCCTCGGCCAAATACCCAGCCTCCCGGAGCTTGGTAATGTCCTTCTCCTTAATGGAGGAGGCTATCCACTTGACATGCACTCCGGATCTGGACATGGTTGGAGTGCTCTCTTGGGGCGGGAAAAAGAGAACTTGGGCGCTGGAGCTCGAGAATGAGGGAGGCAGAGACAGAGAAGGCATGGGTGAAAGGGGTGAATCCATATCTCTTTATAAAGGCAATGAATATCAAGCGCCTCCCCACTCGCCCTAAAAACTTGCCTATTCCCAAGTGTCGGTGTCAAAACCGGCGGATCTCGGGTAGGGGGTCCCGAACTGTGCGTCTAGGCGGATGGTAACAGGAGACAAGGGACACGATGTTTACCCAGGTTCGGGCCCTCTTGATGGAGGTAAAACCCTATGTCTTGCTTGATTAATTTTGATGATGTGTGTTACAAGAGTAGATCTACCACGAGATCAAGGAGGCTAAACCCTAGAAGCTAGCCTATGGTATGATTGTTGTTCGTCCTATGGACTAAAGCCATCCGGTTTATCTAGACACCAGAGAGGGCTAGGGTTACACAAAGTAGGTTACAATGGTAGGAGATCTACATATCCGTATCGCCAAGCTTGCCTTCCATGCCAAGGAAAGTCCCATCCGGACACGGGACAAAGTCTTCAATCTTGTATCTTCATAATCTTGGAGTCCGGCCGACCATGATAGTTCGGCTATCCGGACACCCCCTAGTCCGGGACTCCCTCAGTAGCCCCCGAACCGGGCTTCAGCGACAACGAGTCCGGCGCGTATATTGTCTTCGGCGTTGCAAGGCGGGTTCTCCTTCAAACTTCATGTTCCTGTAGAATAGTGTCCGGCTTCCTTATAAATGTTGCACTCCTTGGCTTCTACGCCCAATAATGGTCTTCTTCCACGTGTCGTATGAATGCGAAAAGCTAGGGTATTTTTACATTTTACCCCCTAGCCGTGCGAACGAGCTGCCTATAAGAGAGGCGAGGATCTAGATCCAGCTCACACCATCATCCATCCGCAAGTTCTCAACGAAGCGCCTCTGACAAAAATCCATTCCATCATGGATAGTCGACGCGGCTCCTCCTCTCGCGCTCCCAGCCCTAAGCCAGGATATTGGGGGAGATGCTCAGTTCCACACAGCGAGCTAGTGGCGCTCCAAACCGAGGGATATTTTCCCCCAGCTTTCATGGTTCCGGTTCGAGCCGGACTGGCCACCTTCAGGGGCGGAAAGCAGGCGGAGAGCGTCCCCAACCCTTCCAAAGGAGAGCGGGTATGCTTCGTCCCTTATTTAATAAGGGGACTCGGATTTCCCATACACCCATTTCTCCGGGGGCTCCTGGAGTTCTACGGACTCCAGCTTCACCACCTCACACCTGCCTCTATTTTGCACATCGCGGGCTTTGTAGCTCTTTGCGAGCTGTTCCTGGGCATCGAGCCCCATTTTGCGCTGTGGAAGAGATTGTTTTGCCTCGTACCCGGTTCTTACGAGGGGTCAATATATCAAGTGGGCGGAGCCGAAATATGGCGCATCGCCGGGACCGGATATCTATCCGGCACCCCGAAGAAGGCGTCCGAAGACCGGCCTTCAGAATGGTTCTACATGGAGGACGCCCCTCTGCCGGATCCAGTTCGGATCGGCCTCCCGGAGTTCAGCAATGCTCCCTTGAAGAAACGCCTGAGTTGGCGCCCGCGGAGCCCTCAACGGGAGGATGATGGGAGCGTCCATTATCTGATGGGCCAGATTAGGTTACTGGCCCACTCCGGATTGACCATGATTGGAATCATGGCGACATGCATTATGCGAGGGGTGCAGCCACTCCAATATAGGGGCCACCCTATGTGGGATTTCAACGGGGAAGATGACGCCACCCATCATGGCCGCAGAGGGCCGGGCTCGGCAGCCGATCTGGCAAAGATCCTGTCCGGCTTGTACAAGGGGGAGGAGGAGGACTTCCTCCGCACGAATCCATTGAATGGATTCTTCATGAACAACCCTCGGAGCTGGGTAAGCGGATGTTTATCTACCCGATCCATACTTCCAAAGTCAAGTATCTTACTTCGTGATTTCGACGCAGGAGCTGCGCCGGGACGTGGAGGGCATACAAAGCCTAACTCCACAGCCTGAGGATCCGGAACGATCCCTTGATCCGGCCTCCGAAGAGGATCCGGACATAAAGGTGGAGCTGATCGACGGGGTGTTCCACCAACTTAGCATGGATAATGCCCTAGTCGCCATTACGACTGACTACCCCGGTTTGTTTTCGGCCTCCCAGGTGACTACGACTGAGGTCTTGACACCATCATTTGATCTGTGCTCAATTCTGACCATCCTATACTGATGGTGCATCGCAGGAGGTGCCTTTAAGGCGGGAAGCCGAACCTGCGGCGGCTGACCAGCAAGAGTCAGTTCGGCCCAGCAGGTGGAAGAGGAGTGCGACGCGAATCGAAACGTCGCCACAACGGTACGACGCACCGTTGTTTTTAAGGGAAGGATCCCTAGGAGGTATATTAATGCTCATAACTTTTTCCAGGAGAAAGAGCGCTCGCCGGACAGTGTCCGGAAAGGTTGCCAATCAAGCCTCCGCCAGCCATGCTCCATCGCATGGTCCGGAAGTGGAGGCGAACACAAGGCAAGAGCCGGATGCTCCTCCGACAGAGGATGCCGACAGGCTGTCCGCCACCCGGTCTGAGGTGGAGAGCACCATAAATCACAGGCGTCGTCAGACAGTACTTCGTGACGCGTGTTTCTCCCCAGAGGCGTTGAATGCCTTTGATGCGGGAAAAGCGCACCTCCGTGCTGCTCAAGATGGTTTAACCAGAGCCATGGAGCAGTATGTGAAGGACATACGAGTAAGTAATTTTAATAGTTATATATGCTAGTAGCCCCCGAGACTTAAAATAGTTAAAATAACTAATTTAAGGATCATTTATTATGCAGGATCTTACGGAGAAGGATACCCACCTGTCCCAGGAGCTCCAAGAGTGCAAGGCCCAACTTGAGGCCGCACTATCCACCACAGGGGGAGCCACAGAGACCCCCGCTGGTAATACGTACTTCGAAAAGATATGTAGTAAACAAAGTGTGGCGTGTGCGTAAATCTGACAATAATATTGCAGAGGGCGCCGGATTAGATCCGGACAAGCAACAACTACTGCGTCAGCTAAAGGCCGGCGAGAGGGTGCTTATGAAGGTGCAGCAGGAGAGAAACAAGCTCCAAGATGCCCACACCCAGCTAGGAGAAGAGCTGAAAGGTGTTCAGGCCCAGCTGTCTGGCTCCGTGAAGGAGAATTAGCGGCTTCGTCGCGGCATTTATAGTAAGTGCTTGAGAAAATTCCTTTGAAAAGAAGAATTCGGCAAGGAAGTCGATTGACAGAAATGTGTGTTTAGGTGTGCTCATAGGTCGCTCTGCGGAGGAAATGCCTGGTTCAATTGGTAACCAACTTCCCGAGCTGGTGCAACTGCTCGAACGTGTTCGGCAGGCGATGAGTGGCGTCGTTCAGGCCTTATGGCCTTCTGTTTCCCTACCCGAGGGCCTTGGAGGGCTTGCTGAGAAGCTTCAGGGAGCACGGCGATGCCTCCGTCTGTGGAAGATATCGGCCTACCGTCAAGGCGCTAGGGAGGCCTGGGCCATGGTGAAGACACGGTACCCGAAGGCTGACCCAAACCACATGGCCGAGGTCGGACCTGTGGGGCCTGATGGGAGGGAGATCCCTGTGAGCTTGATGTACGGCCAGGTAGAGCTGGCCGCGAAATATTCCCAACAGGACTATAAATTAGACAGCCTGTTAGATGGGATTGAAGAGGAGTACAATCAGTCAGTTTGACGATGTAATTTAAAATGACATGTAAAATGCCTTCTAGCCGGATAGTAGATCGTTTATCTTTGCGGACCTTTTCACTTCAACCTCGAGACCCAACAGTCCGGAGTGTGTCCGAATACCCTTACGGTTATAAAAGAACCGGGGCATGCATGGAGACAAGGCGTCGGGGTCATAATTGCTTTATCAGACAAGTGCCCAACTAGCCATGTTATATTACATGGTTAGTAAGAAACATCTTCCAGGGAGAATAGTTCCGTTAAGGGTTCCTTTCCCTCGGAGGCATGCCCTAAAGTGCATGTCCGGACTGCGAAAATAGCAGAAAAAGCATCTGGGGGCAGATAAATAAGTAAGTGATAAATCATCTTTCAAGTCACCGACCGAATATTCTCTTAAGAACGCTAGCTTTCGGCTTCACCCAGTCTGAGGTACACATCCGGCTGACCCGGTAGTAACAATCGCAGAGGTGCTCCCTTTACCTCCTAGTCGAACAATCGGGAACGTAGGGGTAAGCACAGGATCCAGGCAACCCAGCTTGGCCAAAACTTAAGTCATATCGATGCATATAATGGTGAATAAAAGGTACAAGCGGAAGTATGGCACATGTGTTGGGCATGAAGCACGTATAAATAAGCTTCTGTTAAAGAAGCCCCCAGGTATAATGAGTGCTAGGAGCACATCAAGTGTGTGCGAACGATGCGCAACTCAACCTATCAAAGGTATTGAAAAAAAGTGGGAAGAAGGAGGGGGACAAGAGACAGTGAAAATGTAAAAAGGTGGACGAAGGAGTGAGACGAACTCTGAGTCCGGCGTTAGGCGTAGAATCTTCGGAGACGGGCTGCGTTCCATGGGTTCGGCTTGAGTCAGTTGTCAGATGCGTTACGTAGACGGTATGCTCCGCCGGTCAGGACTTGGTCGATGATGAAGGGACCTTCCCACTTGGGCTTAACTTTGTCCTTTTTCTTGTCCGGCAGGCGTAGAACAAGTTCGCCAACATTGTAAGTTTTGGCCCGTAGTTCTCTACTTTGATACCTTCGAGCCTGCTGCTGATAGAATGTGGAACGAGCTTTTGCCACGTCCCGCTCCACTTCTAAGGCGTCCAAACTGTCCTGCCGATCTAACTTGGCTTCTCTTTCTTCGTACATGCGCACGTGAGGTGGGTCATGAATTATATCGCAGGGCAGAACTGCCTCTGCGCCGTACACCCCCAGAGTACGGAGTCGAGCTCCTCTACCCAGTGCGTGTTAGATTCCTTGAGGGACCACACTAGTCTGGGTTTGATACCGCTCATGATTAGACCATTTGCTCGCTCGACTTGACCGTTGGTTTGGGGGTGATAGACTGAAGCGTAGTCGAGCTTGATGCCCATGTTTTTGCACCAGAGTTTAACCTCGTCGGCCATGAAATTCGTGCCATTATCAGTGATGATGCTGTGGGGGACGCCAAAGCGGTGTACTACCCTGGATATGAAGTCTATCACAGGTCCGGATTCGGCCGTTTTAACCGGCTTGGCTTCAATCCATTTGGTGAATTTGTCCACCATGACCTATAAGTATTTGTGCTTGTGGGTTCCCCCTTTAAGGGGTCCAACCATGTCAAGCCCCCAGACTGCGAACGGCCAGGTGATGGGTATAGTTTTGAGGGCGGTGGGTGGCATGTGGCTCTGATTAGCAAAGAGCTGGCAACCGACGCATTGTTGGACTAAGTCCTGAGCATCTGCCCGGGCTGTCGGCCAATAAAATCTTGTACGAAAGGCCTTGCCTACAAGGGTCGGGCTGCAGCGTGGTGCCCACCAAGTCCGGCGTGAATTTCAGCCAGGAGATTTCTCCCTTCCTCTTCGGAGATACACCTTTGAAGGACTCCACTTGTGCTTTTCTTATAAAGTTCTCCCTCATGGACCTTGTAGGCTTTAGATCGCCGAACTATGCAGCGGGCCTCATTTTGGTCTTCGGGAAGTTCCTGCCTAATTAAGTAGGCTAGGAATGGTTCCGTCCACGGGGCAATTACTGCCATTATTTCGTGGGCTGAAGGTGTTATTTCATTGGCTGAACCGCCGATTGTGTCAGAATTGTCTCAGTTAGGTGTTGCAGCTGGATCCGGATTGTTGTTTCAAGACTCCTCTTCCCATAATACGGATGGCTTAAAGAGCCGTTCCAGGAAGATATTTGGAGGGACGGCGTCGCGTTTTGCGCCGATGCATGCTAACATGTCTGCTGCCTGGTTATTATCCCGGGCTACATGGTGGAATTCGAGTCCTTCGAACCGAGCTAACATTTTTAGGACGGTGTTGCAGTAAGCTGCCATTTTCGGATCTTTGGCGTCAAAGTCTCCATTTACTTGGGATATTGCGAGGTTTGAATCCCCGCGCACCTCTAGGTGTTGAATGCCCATGGAGATTGCCATCCGGAGGCCGTGTAGGAGGGCCTCGTATTCGGCTGCGCTGTTGGAGTCCATGTACATTATTTGAAGTACATATTGGACTGTGTCTCAAGTTGGGGACGTCAAGACGACGCCAGCCCCCAAGCCAGCCAACATTTTGGATCCGCCGAAATGCGCGGTCCAATTGGAGTACGCGTCGTACTCTTTAGGGAGTTCGACTTCGGTCCATTCGGCGACGAAGTCAGCCAGGACTTGCGACTTTATAGCTCGCCGTGGTTTGTAGGTTATGTCAAATGGTAAGAGCTTAATGGCCCATTTTGCAATCCTGCCTGTTGCGTCACGATTGTTTATAATATCGTTGAGAGGTACTTCAGAGGCCACCGTTATGGAACACTCTTGAAAGTAGTGTCACAGCTTCCGGGATGCCATGAACACCGCATACGCTATCTTTTGATAATGTGGGTCCGGGACTTGCATGGAGTTAAGACAGTGGATACGTAGTACACTGGTTTTTGAAGAGGGAATATGTGCCCTTCTGTTTCTCGTTCGACGACGAGTACCGCGCTGACAACTTGATGTGTTGCTGCGATATATAATAACATGGGTTCGCCCAGGTTGGGCGCAGCTAGGACCGGATTTGTTGCCAGTATGGCCTTGATTTCTTCGAGTCTGGCCGTGGCAGCATCCGTCCATTCGAAATGTTCGGTGCGCCGAAGGAGGCGATAGAGGGGCATAGCCTTTTCTCCCAAACGGGAGATGAAGCGGCTTAGAGCCGCTACGCACCCAGTTCGTTTTTGTATTTGCTTGAGGTCTTTTGGGATATCCAATTGTGACAGAGCTCGGATCTTGGCTGGGTTTGCTTCAATTCCTCTACCAGAAACAATGAAGCCCAAAAGCTTTCCGGCTGGTACTCCGAAGACACATTTTTCCGGATTGAGCTTAATGTCATATGCTCGGAGGTTGTCAAATGTCACCCTCAAGTCGTCTACTAGAGTTTCGACGTGTTTGGTCTTGACGACCACATCGTCTACGTATGCCTCTACTGTTTTGCCTATCTGGGTAGCCAGACATGTCTAAATCATGCGCTGATATGTTGCGCCGGCATTTTTGAGTCCGAAGGGCATTGTGTTGAAGCAGAATGGCCCATATGAAGTAATGAATGCCGTTGTGGCCTGGTCTTTTTCTGCCATCTTGATTTGATGGTAACCAGAGTATGCGTCGAGGAAGCACAATGAATCGTGCCCTGCGGTAGCATCGATGATTTGATCGATGCGAGGGAGAGGGAAAGGGTCCTTTGGACAGGCCTTGTTAAGGTCTTTGAAATCGACGCAAAGGCGCCAGGATTTGTCCTTTTTTGGTACCATTACTAGGTTGGCTAGCCAGTCCGGATGTTTTATATCTCTGATGAATCCGGCTTCTAAGAGTTTGGCTAGCTCCTCTCCCATTGCCTGTCTTTTGGGTTCGGAAAATCACCGAAGTGCTTGTTTGACTGGCTTGAATCCTTTTAGGATATTTAGGCTGTGCTCTGCCAGCCTGCGTGGGATTCCTGGCATGTCTGAAGGGTGTCAGGCAAAAATGTCCCAATTTTCCCGAAGGAATTCTTGTAGTGCGGCTTCTACCTCAGGATTTAATTGTGCCCCAATGGGTGCCGTCTTTGTGGGGTCCGTTGGATGGACCTGAAATTTGACTATTTCGTCTGCTGGTTTAAAAGAGGTGGACATGGACCTCTTATCGAGTATCACATCGTCCCTATCCACCGTGGAGCGCAGCGCAGTTAGTTCCTCTGCCGCTAGGGCTTCGGATAATGCCTCTAGGGCCAGTGCGGCTGTCTTATTTTCAGCGTGGAGTGCTGTATCTGGATCATTGGCGAGAGTGATTATTCCATTGGGTCCGAGCATTTTGAGCTTCATGTACCCGTAATGGGGTACAGCTTGGAAGACTGTGAATGCCTCTCGCCCTAACAAAGCATGATATCCGCTGCCGAATGGGGCCACTTGGAACGTGACCTCTTCGGACCTATAATTGTCCGGCGAGCCGAACATTACATCTAGTGTGATTTTTCCTGTGCAGCGTACTTCTCGACTAGGGATTATTCCCCTGAAGGTTGTGCTGCTTCGCTCAGTGCGGCTCCAGTCAATTTCCATTTTGTGAAGGGTTTCCTCATAGATGAGGTTTAATCCGCTTACGCCATCCATGAGTACCTTGGTAAGACGAAAGCCGTCTACTATCGGATTGAGGACCAATGTGGCTGGTGCTCTAGCTGTTCGGAATTTAGGTTCGTCGCTGGCATTGAAGGTGATAGCCGTGTCGCTCCATGGATTTGTTGTTGCTACTTGGTAGACTTCGTCAAGGTTGCGGATTGTTCGTTTCCGCATGTTATTTGATGCGAAAGTCTCGAAGACTGTTAATATTGTACTGGTACTGCTGGGCTGGTTGCCCTGGGCTAAAAAGCCTTCGCCACTTTTGGCCACCTGCCGTAATATCCAACATGCTCGAAGGCTATGTGTTGGAGTGGCGCCCTCCGTACCGTGGATTTTGCAGGGTCCGTTGAGCCATCCCTCCAGTACGGTTCCGTACCCTTTAGGGGGGTTTTGCCTTTTAGTTTTTAACCCAGATGCTTGAGTATGATGCACCCTTTGATTTCGGACTGGGGTTTTATTCAGGGCTGAATTGTCCCAAAACCTAGTTTCGGTTTTCCAGGCACTCTCCATCGCGCAGTATTTTTGTACAATGGTCGCTAGGTCGGCGAAGCATGTAACTTTGCAACGAATGATGGCATTTATGATTCCCTTGTCCATGCAATTGTTGCAGAAGATTGAAATCACGCTTTCTTCATGGCAGTCCTTTATCCTGTTCATAACCAGAAGGAATCTGGCCCAGTAATGATGTACTGTTTCATCGGGCTCTTGCCGTATTTGAGATAGATCGCTTATGTTTGGGTGGGCGGGTGGAATTAAGTTCGGAACCCCGCCCGATCTGAGGCTCAAAGGCCAAGAAGCTTCTGGATTCGGAAGCTTGGTTTGCTGGACGCTTTCCAGCAAATCTGGTCCGATGCCTGACTTTAGGTTCAGTATTTGATTAGCGTCCGACCCTCCGCGGGAATCCGGCATGGAGGGATCGGGAATCCGGACATAGTTGGTTTTTAACATAGAAGAAGAGTCGCCGCATTGTTCCTCTACCACAACAACGTGGTGGGTAACCTGGGGAGAGTTAATTTCTCTCAGATCAGTTTTAAGCCCAATCTGATCGTAGTCGGTATTGACTCCCAGGGCGGCGATGCGATCCAAGAGCTCATTTACGGAGGAGAGCTCAATCGGATCCAGCTGCTCGGCGAATTCCGAGATGACGTGAAGATTGCTTTCAATGACCTGAGAGGTCATTGTCAGAGCGGTGGCCGAACAGGCGGTCATAAGAAAACTGCCTAGCCGGATAGTCTAGCCGGTGGCCAAAGCTCCCTTGATGACGGTGCCATCTTTAAAGACGGGAAAAGGCATCCTTCCTGATGGTGACGGCACAGAGGAACTCTCAATGAAAGCACCAATGTCGGTGTCAAAACCGGCGGATCTCGGGTAGGGGGTCCCGAACTGTGCGTCTAGGTGGATGGTAACAGGAGACAAGGGACACGATGTTTTACCCAGGTTCGGGTCCTCTTGATGGAGGTAAAACCCTACGTCCTGCTTGATTAATATTGATGATGTGTGTTATAAGAGTAGATCTACCACGAGATCAAGGATGCTAAACCCTAGAAGCTAGCCTATGGTATGATTGTTGTTCGTCCTATGGACTAAAGCAATCCGGTTTATATAGACACCGGAGAGGGGTAGGGTTACACAAAGTCGGTTACAATGGTAGGAGATCTACATATCCGTATCGCCAAGCTTGCCTTCCACGCCAAGGAAAGTCCCATCCAGACACGGGACGAAGTCTTCAATCTTGTATCTTCATAATCTTGGAGTCCGTCCGACCATGATAGTTCGGCTATCCGGACACCCCCTAGTCCGGGACTCCCTCACCAAGGGTCGTGCAGACGATATGGTGGGATTACCCATGCCCGTATTGATGAGAATCTCGCAATAATGGGACACGGTCTCTACTTTGACAAGACGTGCCGATGAGACCACATTTCGAAATATCGAGTGGCGGGCTAAAAACGGTTTGAAATAATGGCCGGACAGCGACATGATGGCAGACTACAAAAAGTTGTCAGTGGATTGGACTCGTGAAATATTATACTCCCTACGGTTGTGTGTGGAGTTTGTTTTGTAGAGCCGGACATGATTCTTGTGTTCAAAGACTATTTTGGAGTATTCGGAGAAGGAACCCGCCTTGCAATGCAAAAGACAATTCGCGTGCCGGACACCTCGTCATCGAAGCCTGGTTCAGGGGCTACCGAGGGAGTCCTGGATTAAGGGGTCCTCGGACGGCCGGACTATGTACCGTGAGCCGGACTGTTGGGCCGTGAAGATAGAAGACAGAATACTCTCTCCCGTGTCCGGATGGGACTCTCCTTGGCATGGAAGGCAAGCTTGGCACCCGGATATGAAGATTCCTTTCTCTGTAACCGAGTTTGTACAACCCTAGTCCCCTCTGGTGTCTATATAAACCGGAGGGCTTAGTCCATAGAGGCAATCATAATCATATAGGCTAGACTTCTAGGGTTTTAGCCATTATGATCTCGTGGTAGATCAACTCTTGTAATACTCATATTCATCAAGATCAATCAAGCAGGAAGTAGGGTATTACCTCCATAGAGAGGGCCCAAACCTGGGTAAACATGGTGTCCCCCGCCTCCTGCTACCATCAACCTTAGACGCATAGTTCGGGACCCCCTACCCGAGATCTGCCAGTTTTGACACCGACTATATCTGCTTCAGCAGGTAGCATTGTCTGCTCTGAAGACCTTGTTTTCACTCCAGATTTGTCCATCACCAATTCAAATGGATGATGCACAGGAAGAGCAGTTGAATATACAAACATTGTCGACAAAAGCAATGAGAAATACAAAAAAAAGGACGGCATGATATACTTCACATATATGATGCTTGTCTAAACAACATGGCATTGCATAATTCAGATATATAATGCCTTGCAACAAGATTGCATTGCATAATGCACATATATAATCTCTTGCAACAAGATGGCATTGCATAATTCACATATATGGTAATTAGACACTAAACATGTGGCATTCACACAAAGCATGTCTAAACTAAGCAAATGGCATAGCAATGCAAGATACCATACGCACGATATGAGCGACATAACCTTGCCAAGTTAGAGCATGCACCTCGGGGGGGGGGGGAAATAAGACTGGTCATCTGTCTCTGAATCCTCCTCCGAGGAGCTATCCATAACCAGCAAGACATGCGCTTCGTCAGATAGCATTGTCTGCTCTGAAGACCTTGTTTCCACTCCAGATTTTTCCATGAACGTGTCGAATGGATGATGCACAGGAAGAGTAATTGAATGTACTAAAACTGTTGACAAATTTAATACGTAATAAAAAATGATGGCATGATATAATTCACATATAAGATGACTGGCTAACCAGGGTGGCATTGTAAAATTCACATATATGATGCCTGGCTAAACAAGATGGCATTGCATGATTCACATATACGATAAAGAAACTAAACAAATGGCATTGACACAAAGCATGTCTAAACTAAGCAGATGACATCTTTGATGTATACAATAAGCAATGCAAGGCACCATATGCATGATATTACCAACATCAGCATGCCAAGTTAGAGAGAAGACCTCATGGGGTAAATAGGAGTGGTCCTCTCCTTCTAAATCCCCCTCAGAACAGTTATATTCCTCTTGATTACAATCCGAAATGGGTGGAGGGGGGCTGCCTTTGCGCCCACCATGGAGCGATGTGTGCATGAAATTTTATTGCCACACAAGGCTCGTATCTTTTGCTCTACATGTTTAGTTCCATTGTGTACAATAACTAACATGCATAGGAATAAAACATAGTGACATTATGTAAGGACTGCATGCACAAATCCAGAGTGATGGTAGCAAACTGTGGATAGACCCAAAACCAATGATAGCAGGCAGATAATAGCTTTAGTTAAAAAATATAGATAATGGCCCCTTTAATGTTTGTTTGCACCCAACATGAAACTCATAGTAGACACCCGAGATTAACTAGATAGTAGACAGATAGTACTGATTGCTGCCCCAATATATACCCCACATCCATTTAAAAACTCAAGTTTCAACATTAGTTTGGACCTGACTCGGAGTCTAATAGGTGAACACGACGATAAAGTAGCATGTCATCATATTAAGCGATGCATAACGTAAGCAGACACTGAAGAGTGCAACCTCTCTTGCGGACCCATGTAGTCCTCAAGGTCATCTGCTCAGTTGATGATGGTAATGCAGTTGTCGTGGCTGCAGGCGGCGGGGAAGAAGATCTGAGGCGGCAAAAGACAGTATGGAGAGCGGATACCTGCTGTGGTGAACCATTCCATCATTGGAGCAGCTGAGCTGGGGTGGAACACAGCGCCGTAGGAGAAGGACAAACCACACAAGGTTTTCTTTGACACATATCTGTAACAGAAGTAATTGTGTAAGGGCTTGTTTGAATTTGAGGATTCCAACAATGCAGGGATAGGAAATAGACAGGAATAGGATAGGAATGCACGTGCAAAACAGAGAATTTAAAAACACGGGATTTCTGCCAATCTGGGTGTTTGATTCACAAGAATTGGAAGATCACAGGATGCAAAGAAGCATGGTGAGATTAAGTCAAACCACAAGAAAATGTACGGTTATAATGCTATTATGCTACTATCTCTTGGTCTTGTGCTTCATGAATAGGAATTTGAAAAGGAGGAAAAGTGGAAATTAAAATTTGTATGGTTTTTCTTTCAAGGAGACACTAAAGGAACAAATCTTACAGTTTTCCTTTGCTCCATTCCTTTGAACCAAATTCACGAATAGTAGTACCATAGGAAACTTTCCAATTCCTATGTTTTTCATTCAATTTTCCTTTCAAGCACTAGCGGTTCTAGTAGGCAGGCTTGAGCAAGGAAAGCCTACATTAAAAAATGTTTTTGTGCTACTTCTATTACTTTGGACCCAGGCTACTGCCCTACTAGCTCAACTCCCAGGCCCATCGACAAATGCATAGCTCAAATGCGCATAGATAAATAATGATGGTGTTCAAGAGAGTCCATCACGGATAGCTAAGTTGCCTGGTACCTCACTGCTTATCATATAGTAGGATAAAATAATCATATTTCATGTTACTACATGTGCTCAGTGGACAATATATATATAACATGTAGAGCAAAAAAGAGATGCAACAAGTGTACAACCTCTTTGGCGAAGCCATGTCGATCTCAGCGTGATTGGGTTGGCCGGTCAGGATGATCCGGCTGACTTGGCTGTCAGAGTAAGGGAATAAGATCTTAGGCGTCTGGAGATGGAGCCCGACGTACTGCTCCTCTGTGATGGAGAGTTTCATTGTTGGAGCAGCTCTGGTGAGTTGTACGACGCCGAGGCTAAAGCAGGACAAGAGAGAGAATGTTAACCTGACTGTAATTCTAATAGCATATCCAATAGATGATGTAAAATACATAACCACAAAGTTCTAGATGTAAAATACATCAGCCGCTCATCTCTGAACTTAACTGTCGAAAATGAATTTAACTGTCAAAACTAAACTTAACTGTTGAAACTGAATTTTGCTGTCGAAACTGAATTTTACTGTCGAAACTGAACGCACTAGAGGTGAGGCTACACGTCAGTCGACTGACTTTTTCATCTCTGGTCAGTCGATTTTGCAGCCGTTGGATACAAAATCAAGGGCCTGTAGTTCATCTTCAACCTCCACCCCCTTGAGCCGCCAACCACCATCAGCCAAACAGCCGCCCCCCGCTGCCCGCGACTAGCGGTGCGCCGCCGCGCCCGCCCCTAAAACACTCCCCACCACCGGTCCG
>NC_057804.1:63910996-63989333 GCF_018294505.1 Triticum aestivum | reverse complement strand
GGTTCTTCCTTAACTCCGGCGAGCCCCCCCCCCCCTTAAAATCGACTGGCCCAAAAGTCAATTCAGTCGACTGAAGTGTAGCTAAATCGGAGCAGCATCACAAGCAAGAGCAAGAGCGAGAGCAGCAGCACGAGCAAGAGCAAGAGCAAGAGCAGACCAGGCAGGGGACTGAGAGCAAGAGCAGAGCAACAGTGCGAGCGAGAGCTAAAGGAGCAGTAGCTCCTACTGATGTGGACGTCGCCATCGAGGGAGCGATGCCGTGGAGGGAGTGGCCAGCGATGCCGCCGTGGATGGATCCACGCCGTGTCGGCTCGGGACTGAGCGCTGGCAGCACCGTAAGATCGAATCAAGAATAAAATGCGGCGATTAGTGTACAACCTCTTTTGTGGCGCCGATTAGGCCACAGCTTCGTCCGAGGAAACAGTGATGATGATGCTCTTTCGGTGGTGCAGGTGAAGACGGTGGTGTGGGAATGGAGGTGGCGCGAAAGACGAGGGGGACGTCGGTGCAGCTCCTTGGAGATGGAGGATGGGTGGCTGAACTGGTGGGACGACGAGATCGATGATGGATCCTCATCCGGTACGGTGGATGAGGGACGTCAAGGTGTTGTTGTGGACAACATCGTCGGGGAAGATGCTTCGGCTGGGTGGCGGACGGAGGAGGGTGTGGGGCTTCGCGGGTTTTAGCGGCCTCGGTGTACGAATGGGTGGGCGGATGGGATGAGAGTGGGGAACCATGGCTTAGGGACGCGCTTGTCTGAAATGTGGGGTAAGTTACGAAAGTACCCCACCAATTTGAGGTGGTTCTTTCGGTTCAGGGGTATCACGGGCATTTCTCCTGTCGGGATTTCATAGGAGGTGGGAGTTTTCACGCGCGTTGTAATTTTGGAATAGCAAGGCGCGGGTTGAGATGGAGGGAGTTGTCGAAGCACAACAGGACAAAGATATGTCTTAAATATTTTGGGGTAACAAGGTGCGGGTTGAAGAGGCGGGAGTTTCGCAGCATGATAGACAGAGACGCTAGCTTGAAATTTTGGCATAGCAAGGCACAGCTTGAAATTTTGGGAGAACAAGCTTAACGTGTACCAAAAAAAAGACTATTCGCACTACAAAAAAATACACTTCCGTGATGATACGTGTTTGTCATAGTAGGTCGCATTTTCTGTCATGCATGTACATCCATGACAATTTTATTAGAGAATCAAGATAGTCATACATGTGTTGTTGTAGAAGTGTTCCATGACATTACCAAAATTATCATCATGGAAGTGTCCACTTCCATGATGATAAATCGCGTCTCATAGATGTGCTTTCGTCAAGGGTGACCGACATGTGGCATCCACCGTAACGGAACGCCGTTAAGCTATCGGGTCGGGTTATGGATCCAATAACCCGTTAATAGCCCGGACCAATGGGAAATTTCCACGTGTAAAATCCTGATTGGCCGAAGGGAACACCTGTCAGCTTGTTAGTGGGCCAGATGTCGCCCGTCCATTGGAGGAGACATGCCTATGATACGTCGACACGTGGCTGGGCCCAACAGAGGCCCATATAGGTTAAAAAGGCCGACCCAGTCAAAGGCCCGTAGTACTTAATCAGGTACTAGTGGGCCAGCCCAATAACGACCTGCTTAATAAAGGCCCATTTACGGCCTGAAGCCACATCTGCTCCGTTAATTGTTCGCCCAATATTTGGGCCCGTTTATGGCCCGAAGCCAGAACTGGCCCATTAATTGTTCGCCCAATATTTGGGACCATCTACGGCCCAAAGCCAGATCTGGCCCGTTAATTGTTCGCCCAATATTTGGGCCCATTTGCGGCCCGAAGCCAGATATGGCTCGTTAATTGTTTGCCACATATTTGGGCCCAACTACAGCCCAGTGACTTTTGGCCTCTTAGAGGCCTGATGTAGACATGGGCCCATTTTAGCCCGGTGTGACTTTCGTCCTGGGAATGGCCTGTGCTGCCCATGGGCCATATATGGTCCGACAGGACATCGGGCCCACTACCGGCCCGTGCTAAAGGTGGCAACAGTTAAGCCCAACGTGACTTTCGGCCTGTTAAAGGCTTGTCGCATAATTTGGCCCGTTGATGCCTGTACTAAGCTTTCGGCCTCTTAAAGGCCCATGATATCAGTGGGCCAACTAAAGCCCGAGATATGTTTCAGCCTGGTAACGACCCGTGAGCTAACTGGGCCCAAAAAGCCCCTGTCTACATTTCATCCTACTGAAGGCCCGTCGACGGCTAGTGAAAATTGAGGCCCAACATGCATTTTGGCCTGCTAAAGGCCCATGGTTTCATCTCGGCCGTAACAGGCCAGTACAATATTCAGCCTGTTAATGGCCCAATGCTACCTGGTCCAAACTAAGCGATGGGTCGACAAAAGCCCCAACTAAAATATAGGCTGGTGTAAGTTGTGGGCCTGGCGCAATGTGTGAAGGCTCCAATCATTCGGGCCCAAGAAAGACGCGGGCCGGCCCAATTGTGGCCCGCTAAAAACTAGGCCCATTAGAGTCGAATGTTTCGGCCCGGTCGACTATATCTGATTTTTTTCCAGATAGTGAATGATGGTAGTAACTAGTAGGAATTAAGAACAAACCTACTCTATACAATAAAGAAATTACGGCATAGTAACTAAGAATAAACCTACACTATACAATAAAGGATTTAAGGTATATTACATCCAGTGGGCATTGAAGTTCGCCACCAGTGATCATAAAGCGCAACGAAGCAGATTACAAAAACTGGGCACCATTGCAGCGTAACAAAATAATACTGAACCGAGACCACTTCCAAGACAGTTCAAGAAAGGTTAGCCTTGCGGGGGAACTGCTGCGCAAGCTGCTGAGCAAGGCTATGAGACCGGCCTAGCATGTCGGTCATAGCTTCCACGTTTAGCTGTTTAGCGATGAGGTTCTCATTAGTGTTCTCCGCAATCTTTCTTAGAGATAGGACTTCAAGTCGAAGTTGAGTTGCAGAATGCCTTTCTGCTAGAATTTGGGACTGAAGAAGTCGAACTGATTCAGACAACGAATTTTGTGAGCTTGTCTGACTGCTAGTCTCAAGTAACTTGAACACTGCATCAAGACAAGACTTTGGGGTTGTCTCGCTATCGTCAAGATTTTTGCCTTCTTTGCTGCAATATATGTTGGGTTTGTCTCACAGCCTTCAGCAGACTTGTGCATGCCATCAGGCATATCACCCTGAAACAAAGCAGAGAGATGACAGGTTTTGCATGTGTATAAACAAAGATGATAACTGTGCTGTCAATTCCATTAAATTTCAAATTAAAAATAAAGAGTAAGTTCAAAATATCAATAGCATAATTTGGCATTGTTCATAATGCGGGGAGCTTAACCACACTACTGGATTACCATGTCAACATAACAAGCATAGATGAAGGGCAAAGAAAATCATTGTATCTATTTTGGATAATGTGCATGGCATGTTGTTCATATCATCTGCCACATCAGTAAGATAAAATAGCAGATGGCAAGGTGCAAACGTGGGCTGCTTCACCATACACTGGATTATAGATCCACAAAAACAAGCATACATATAGGGAGTATTAAGTAATGTGCATGGTATGAATAAGGAACTTGGTTTTACAAGTAAAACTTAGAACTTACGGTTCTTGCGAACATGCATTTTGGTAGAAACAGCAAACTAAACAACAGTAAACGATAGGGAGTATGAGCAAATTAAACAGCAGTTGAGGATAAAGGCTTTAGAAGGACTGACTTACATTAACAGTTAACACCGGCTTTATAATGCCATTCTCCATGTTAAGGGAAGGATAACTCAAGAATTTCAGCACATAATCTTCTTCATAAGCATTGCATGTACTCTACATTTTGTAGAGAGTAATTATAGATATGATAATACTAGAAGGGATAGAGGATAATGAAGATAAGATGCAGATTGATGCTACATAATCAACTACCAATCCATGGAAGTACAAGTGTTACAGGAAAAATGTACCGACAAGAGCAATGGGCTACACTTCTGCATTGGCATTGTCTGTGTATTCTACTTGGTAAGATTAAATATAGATCTTATCTTTTTTAGTAAATGGTGGGCGAAGGAGATAAGATGCAGAATGCTACACAATGAACCAATCCCTCTTCCCATAATACAAGAGTGTTTTGAACACTGGTGTACTAGACATAATGTTCTTATATTATAGGACGGAGGGAGTAGCTGTTAATGTAAGTACAGTGATAGACCACGTTCAGTCCTTACAAGAGGACTGCAGAGCTAAACCTCTTCAAAAGCATCGGGTTGATTCTAAATTTATGTAAGAGTCCATACGGATCTTATAATGTCCACCAAATGGACGATTACGTGGCTAACATGTGCAGTGATGCTACATAATCAAACAGCTATGAAAGTAAGTATGGTCATACAGGGCAAGAGGTACTCACAAGAGCGATGCAGTGTGCAGTATGGTTGCGAGATTCTGTGGTCCCTTGAGAACGAATGTTCTTCTGCTAACAGTTCTCGTACAAGTGAGACATTGAGGCAAATGCAGAAATGTAGTTCAAATTGTGATGTGATATCATAGACAGTACCTTACCCTGCAGCCGAGACAAATGTGTAACAAGATTATTCCAGTCACCGTCGGATAAATGCAACACCGGAGACTTTACAGAAATTTCGTTCAGAGGCTTGCCATCGAAGTGCGCTTGCCTCAGGTAGGAACGATACTTCATCAACGAGTGCTCGAAAAGTGCAACCAACCCTTGCGCGTCTTCACAATCCAGTTTACTCCTTGCCTATTTAAAAGAATGAAATCTTGTGTCTTCTGTCAGCAGAAACATATGCAGTCATGACCATGAATAACATTAGTACATTACTTACGCGTAATTTGCGGAGGAAGACTGGAAATTGTTTTGTGTCTGCGGTATAATCTTTCCATGAAGGAAAGATGCGCACAAAGTTCCTGACAACAACATAAGCTTCGTCTTTTAAACTGGGAAGAAATGGACCAGGGGTCCTATTTGCTGCAATTGGGGCTCTCTCTGGTTCGAAAAGGGATTTGGCAACTGGATTTGGTGTACTCTTTGCTGGAATGGGGGTTTTGTGTTGTAGAGCTGGTGCTATGTTAATTGGCATAATCATACTATTTGCGGCAGTTGGGGTCTGCTGAGTTGGGGCATCAAAAATGACTAGTGTAGTAGGGCTAGAGTCTGCTAGAGTTGGGGTGTTTTGTGGGTCAGGTGATATTGCAACTACACCTAATGGGCTATTTGATTTATCAGGTGCCACTACCTTTTCCAAATACTTTGCTTCTGCTCCTCCACGATCATCAATCGCCCTCTTCCTTTTGAACGTCTGGTACACAAGAACAACATTTGAATGAATAAATATGGTATGATGACAGATGGAATATGTACTGAAAATGGATAGGCAGGGCGTATTCACATACACGATGTGTAAACTAAGCTAATGGTGTCGGATTTTGGGTTCCGGCAGACCCTCTAGATTCAAACACTCGGGTGCTCGCGGAGATTTCACCCACTACCTACCTGCACCTCACCGCCTCGCTATGATCTAAGCAATCAAAGGAACAACACAAGAGACACAGAGTTTATACTAGTTCGGGCCACCATTGTGGTGTAATACCCTACTCTAGTTTGTGGTGTGGTGGATTGCCTCTTGGGCTGATGATGAATAGTACAAGGAAGAACAGCCTCGCGAGGGTCTGTTCTAGGCTGGGGCAATGAACTTCTAGGGGGAGTTCAGTCACTCTTTCTACTGGTTTCCTGGTGATGATCGGATGCCCCTACCTTGTGGTGGCTAGTCCTATTTATAGGCAAAGGCCCTAGGCTTCTTCCCAAATATTGAGCGGGAAGGGTGCCAACAATTGGCCATTTTGAAGGGGAACATCTAGTACACTTATCCTGACTAAAGTTGGTCCTCGCCTGTCAAAGGCTCTGACGATGACGCCTTCCTGGGCTCCACGATGACTTCCGTCCTGCCGTTGTGACGGTCTTGGTCTTGTTGCACCGAAATGGATGCCTTTGCTCGATGCTCTGCCATGCGCTTGCTTCCTTTGCACCAAAGAGGAAAGGGAGGACACTGCACGGGCTTGCGCCCACCTTGCGTCATGGGCACCTCATGAGGTACCCCGCCTTGATCTCTCCGACTCCTCGCGAGCTAGCCTGACGAGGCAGTGCCCGAGGAAGCTCCTTGTCATCCACCCCACGAGGCTTGGCCCCTCGCAAGGGTCTCGAGCTCGTGCTGATGAAGATGGGCCATGCTGGGCCGCCCCTTGAGCCACGCCGCAGGCCGCAGGCAGGCATGTCTGGGGACCCTCATTCCCAGAACGCCGACAGTAGCCCCTGGGCCCAAGGCGCGCCCGGACTTGGCTAAGCAGAGAAGCGAAGGGGCAAGTGCGAAGCGCCGCGGGCCCTAACAGCCTGCGGCCTCGGGCGCCGCGTGGCGGTCGATTGGACATGGGCGGTCCTGTTCCCCCACGCCTCCTTATTTTGCGCCCAGCTAGGCGGACCCGTGGTTGCACACAGTCGTTCCTCTTTTCACTGCTCGACCGTCCCCTGGTCTTTCTCCTCTCGAGTTCCAGCCTCTGCTTCTAATCCAATCTCGAATCCTCCCTCTCCCCATCGCCCGCTTCGACGAAGAAGAGAAAAGGGAAAAACCCGATGCCTCCACCTCGCTCGCCGCCGTCGGCGGCTCCCGCCGTCGATCGCTCGATCATACTCAACTGAGAAGGCTTGGGCAAGGTCAGCTCTGCCCTGGCCACTATCTTCAATGAATGCGGGAGGACGACGGCATGGCCCGCATCCCACTTCTCCATTGACAGAATAGTCACCAAGGTCCAGTACTTTGCTGACGCCCTATGGGCGGGATTGGTTCCCCCCTTTTCCGATTTCTTCAACGTTGTGCTTTCCCATTACCAGATCCATATGATGCATTTGGGTCCTGAATCCATTACTCTTCTTGTTGTCTTCGCCTTTGTCTGTGAGGCGATGATGGGCATCCCTCCTTCGGTTGCCTTGCTGCGCTACTTCTTCTCTCTACGCCTCATCGATCCAACCCAATTCTCAGGGTGCGTGAGCTTCATTGCCGCACCAGAGACAGCGGCCTCAGGGATTGACTTCAGCCTTCCTCCATCCGTGCCTGGGTTCCGCGAACGGTGGCTGTACGTGGATGTAGGAGTGCCCAGCCCCCTGCTTTTGGAGCCAAAGTTGCCCGCTATCCCCAATTCAGGCTGGGGCCAGGAGACGCTCACGAGCCCCCTGCTCATCTTCGTCTGGCATCGCTTCACACTCTTGAGGGTGCTCGGCGTGACGGCACCCAAGGTGGTGAAGGAGTTCCTACTACACTGCATTGCTCCTCTCCAGCGCCACTCCCGCCGGATGTGGTCCTTCAGCAGGCGTGAAGATCGCATGAGGCTCCAGGAGGAGGACCTGGCACTTGAAGTGCTGAGGAAAGTGCTCTTGGTCTTGACGGGGGACCCTTCCCCCGGCAGCGTCCGGCAAGGGGGGGCCTTGCTGTACCTTTGCTCGAACAGGGGCGACTTTGTGAAGCAGATGCCTGGCTTCGATGAGTGGGGGCTGCGCCCCGCTGGCCTCACGGGGCCTCGCGAGAACCCAGTGGTGGTGACTTCCCTCCCAGTCGCCCACAACGGTCCTTCCTCGAGTGGCGGAGCAGGGAGGCATGGGCCGCCGGAGGCTGAGGGGGCCCCTGCTGAGATGACGACGCTGGGCAGCACTCCTGAGGGCGCAGTTCCTGAGGCCCGTACTGTTGTGGCTGAAGGCGTTGAGCCGCTACCCGCGGCGTCCGTGGTTGAGGCCCCTGGGGTCCCAGCTATCCTTCTCGGTGAGTCGATCGGCGGCGTGCATCAGGACGACACCCCCGACGCCGGGCCACTCGACGCTTCTTTCTCATCGCTGACTGACCCCTGCGCTCAACTCCTGGATCGCTTCCGTGTGGACTTCAAGGCTCTCCGGAAGAGAAGGGAGGCCTTGGGTGACGATTACCCTTGCCGCCTGCTGAAGCGCCGGAAGTATTTCGCCATTGATATGTAAGCCTCCCTCTTTCCTAGCTCCTGATCCTCCCGTTGCTTCGGCTGATCCTTGTTCTGCAGGGCCCTCCCTGCCGAGCTCTCGGAGATGGCTGAGGAGCCATCCCCCCAGGATCCGCCCCCTCCACCTTCTTCGAGCGCTCCGAGATCAAGCAGAGCCCTCGCGGTGAGGCCGGTCGGAGAGGTGAGCCATCCTGTGGTGCATCGCGGCTTTGTGCGCCTCGTGGTCCTCCTTTGCGAGCCTTCTCAGGGTATAGCCAGCCTGCCTTGGGCTTCGTGTCTGGTCGTGGATGGCAATTGGCTGTGGTCGGCCCTGTGCTCTTCATTTGGGGATGGGCTGGCTCCTGGCCGGGCTTCTGGCGAGGCGCGCCCGGCCATCGTGAGGGCGCCAGCTGCCAGCCCCATGCCCAGAGGGGGAGTGCTGATTCGTGGCCCCCCGCGCTTACTTGGGGCGGATGGCAGCCCGGAAGACGTGCTCCAGCGCCCGGAGGCGTCGCGTTCTTCGCCAAGGGTTTCTCCGGAGGGCGGCTGACGCGGTGAGCCGGCTTGGCGAAGAGCTTGCTGATGAAGATTCGCACCTTGAGGCCGAGGGCCTGTGCCTGGCTGAAGAGAGCTGCAAGCTGGAGGCGGCTGTTGCCCTTGCATGCCACCTGCATGACCTCGACAATGAGGAGGCCGAGGCGCTGCTGGCGGCCTCTCGGGAGGCCCGTTCCCGGGCCGTCAAGGAGGCCCGAGAGGCTGACCGGCGGCGTGAGGCAGCGGAGGAGCGGGCATGGGAACTCCAGGCCCTGTGCCACTCCATGGAGCAGCAGGTGGAGCTACGCGAGGCGGCCCTTGCATTGATGAAGGTGGCTTTGGTTGACCAGGTAGAGCTCCTGAGGCATGAGGAGGCTCTGACACTGGAAGCTCCTGGGCGCGCACGAGATCTTGAACGGCTGGAGACGAGAGAGCGCTTGGCGACATAGGTGGAGGATGACATTGCTGCGCGTGAGGCCCGAGTCCTGGAAGAGGTTGAACGCAGGGTGACAACGGCCCGCATGAACCTCGAGCGCTAGTTCGAGGAGAGGTAGGGGTTGATCCGGGTCGAGGCTGAAGGCAGGACTACCGCCCTAAGGGCCAAGCTGGAGGAAGTGACGCGGTGGGCCGATGCTTCCCAGGCCGCTCTCGGCGTGGCGCGGGAGGAGTTGACTACCTCCCGCACCGAGGCGCTTCTTCTACGCCAGCGGGTCGACGAGGCTGAGGCCGTTGCGCAGCAGAACAAGGATGATATACGCCAGCGGCGGATTCTGGAGCACGAGCATGGCCCCATGCTTGCCATGCTCCGGGAGAGAGCCAACACGGCTTTGGGTAATATCTGCGAGGCGGCTGTTGACGGGCCCCACGCAGTGAATTATGCTTGCAATCTTCAGTTCTTCACTGACATCGTGACACAGCTGGAGGCGCGGTTGGTCGGAGCCAACAGGCTGGTGGAGGAGAGGAGCCGCACCCTGCTCGGGCGCGCCTTCTCTCGTGTCTTCAGTCACCTTCGGAATATGGACCCCAACTTCGACTTCGACGCCGCCATCGCCCCAGTACCCCAGGCCGTCCTGGGCGACCTGGCGCGCTGGGTGGAAGACAACATGGATGCCCTCGTTAGGGCCTTCGCTTCTGATAATGACGACGTGGTCTTGGCTGCTGATGGAGGCGACGTGGTGAACGGCCCTGACGCCGCTGATGGCGACGCGGAGAGCGACGGCGAGGCCAGCGACGCCAGCGATGATTCAAGAGGTGCCCCTGAGGATGCATTGGGGGATTTATCCGATTGACCGCGTGCTATCCCTGCTTCCTTACCCTGCGTAGATAGAGTTTGGGCCTTGCCCTGAAAGTTGTAAGAGCATTTTGGGAGGGGGAGCCCCTCATGTAGAAACTCGCATTCAGCGTATCAGTAGATCTAATATCACCCGTACGCCTGCGCCAAGCGGCTGACTTTGCGACGAGCTGGCTGGCTTGTTTACCTTTGACCCGCGTGGGCCTCGAGTCGGCCTGTGGAGGGCTGTGGTGTCTCGAGCGTCTCATGAACGAGCCCATCGAACCTGTAATGAAAAACCTCCTGAGAGGGCGTGGCAACGGCAGTCGGGGCTGCACGCAAGCTAGGCCTGGCCCGGCTCGCGAGGGGCTCACGAGGGGAGGCAGCTGAGGCAAAGTGGTAACCAGAACGCGAGAGATTGCTCGAACAAGACTAAAACACCCCTTCCCCGAACACACGCAAATCTTCGAGCTCAAATCCAACTTAAATCCAACGGGGGGAAAACGGCAGCCAAGGGGAAAAGTAATGAAAGCAAAAAGAAAGGCCTCGTCCGACACCTAGTCTAGTCTTGGACGTCTTCTCACCAGCGCGGAGCTAAGTGCTGCCACTGGGCGATGGAGGGAGCCCCAGGGCGTGAGGCCGGCACCCCTGAGACTCCGGGGCGTGTACAGCCCCACTCATTATTACGTGAGAGTGTCACGGGGCGGCGAGCTTCACAGGCACTGGGCCTTCTTCACAGGTACCGGCCTTGCTTCATATCGCCAGACGAGGGCCCCGCCTTGCGCCACACTCTAGTTCCACCGACGACGACCGAAAACCAGGACGCCGCCGATGGGGTAGAGCGGTCACCAGCGGTTCCCCCGACGACCACATGTCCTCTACCAGGGGCAGGCCCTGAGGCACCTTCCCAGCAGAGGGCCTACCTCCTGAGGACGCCTTGCTCCGAACGCCATGGTGGTGATGCCGAATCTTGGCCCCTCTCCTGCAGCCCCCGGCGCCCTCCTCCTGAGGGGTAGGAAGCTGCGGGGGTGGGGCAGCCGCCCGTTGTGGTGACCTGTACCTCCTGCAATCCATCGTTGGCGTATGCCTGCTCCTGAGGAATTAGTTGTACCTAATAATCGTTGCTTCCAGCGTAGCCGACGGGGCCTTCTCGGGGCTCCTGGAAGAGCTCAGCTTCTGGTGCCTCGTCCCCCCAGCTTGGGCCGAGGAGCGAGCCTTGTTCATCCTCATGCGCGCGCCCTTGGTCCATCATGTGGGGCACGTACTCTTCTGGGGCCGCCATCCCGAAGGCCGCGCCGTAGCACCCCGCGTGCCATGCAGTTCTGCTTGAGGCGCCCGCCTAGGGGTGATAGCGCGATGGCCCACCGAGGCCGTGGGTTGTGGCGAGTCCTTCGGTGGCCAGGGGCGGAAGTGGCGCCATTGCTGGTCCGGTGCTGATGGCCTGGCCGGCGTTGGGGTGGCCTTGTTGTCCACTTGGGGCTGCACGAGCGTGCATGAAGCCTCCGTGCGGGCCTCCCTAGACCTGAGGTGGGAGTTGGGTGCAGAAGGGGGGACCCCCGAGGCGGAGAAGCCCAGGAGCTCTGCCACCCGCTCTAGCAGCACGTCGCGACCGCCTTCCAGCAGCCTGCATAGCAGCAGCTCTCGGGCCACCGTGAGCGCGGCCCTCGAGTTCGCCTGCTCCCGTTGGGTGTATGGCGTCGTGGCCGCAGCATGGTGGGTGGCCCTCGCCGCCGACCGCGCCTTCCACATTGTGAGAGCTGTCGTTGCCTGTCCGCGCCGCCCGCGGCCCGCAGCGCCCTGCGGACCGCGAGCTGCCTGGGGCATGGGGTTGCCCGGGGCGAGCAGCTCTGCGTGGGCGGGCCAAGCCGCCCAGGGATCAGGTTTGCCTGCCTGGTCGCTGGACATGATGATGACGATGCGACGGGGCGCGAAGCAGCAAAAGGTGGATTCTGGTGCACCCTTACCTGGCGCGCCAAATGTCGGGTTCCGGCAGACCCTCTACATTCGAACACTGGGGTGCGCGCGGAGATTTCACCCACTACCTACCTGCACCTCACCGCCTCGCTATGATCTAAGCAATCAAAGGAACAACACAAGAGACACAGAGTTTATACTAGTTCGGGCCACCATTGTGGTGTAATACCCTACTCTAGTTTGTGGTGTGGTGGATTGCCTCTTGGGCTGATGATGAACAGTACAAGGAAGAACAACCTCGCGAGGGTCTGTTCTAGGCTGGGGTGATGAACTGCTAGGGGGAGTTCAGTCGCTCTTTCTACTGGTTTCCTGGTGATGATCGGATGCCCCTACCTTGTGGTAGCTAGTCCTATTTATAGCCAAAGGCCCTGGGCCTCTTCCCAAATATTGAGCAGGAAGGGCGCCAACAATTGGCCATTTTGAAGGGGAACATCTAGTACACTTATCCTAACTAAAGTTGGTCCTCGCTTGTCAAAGGCTCTGACGATGACGCCTTCCTGGGCTCCACGATGACTTCCTTCCTGCCGTTGCGACAGTCTTGGTCTTGTTGCACCGAAATGGATGCCTTTGCTTGATGCTCTCGCCTGCGCTTGCTCCCTTTGCACCAAAGAGGAGAGGGAGGACATTGCACGGGCTGACGCCCGCCTGGCGCCCTTGGTCGTCATGTCTTGTGTCATGGGCACCTCGTGAGGTACCTCACCTTGATCTCTCCGCCTCCTCGCGAGCCAGCCTGACGAGGTCGTGCCTGATGAAGCTCCTTGTCGTCCACCCCGCGAGGCTTGGCCCCTCGCGAGGTTCTCGAGCTCGTGCTGATGAAGATGGGCCGTGCTGGGCCGCCCCTTGAGCCACGCCGCAGGCTGCAGGCAGGCAAGTCTGGGGACCCCCGTTCCCAGAACGCCGACAAATGGCAGTTCAACAAAGTAGAAGCAATGCAAAGCATCAGTTGCAAGATATGTGCGAGCAATGTAACCTTGGAAAGTTAGAGCAGCACCTTGATGGGTGAATAAGATAGGGCATCTTCCTCTGACTCCTCCACTAGGGAGCTACATTAACTTAGGTCTCCCTCTAGCTTAGAATCACTGTTAGGATCATATTCTGAGCATGAATCTGTAGGTGGAGAGCGTTTGCATTGCATTGCATCCATACTTGATTTCAGTCCCTTAACGCCAAGTTTGACAGCCATGTCATTGTTCTGCTTTATTCTTTTCATACGCACAAGGTCATAATCATTATGATGCTGTTCAGAATCTGAGATTCATGAAAACATAAAAAGTAGTCAGATTATCTATGGAATGCATTGCGGATTCTACTCGAAGAGTGTCTCCCTATAAACCCATGCATATGCAAAGTTCACCCCCCAACCGTGCTGACCAGACCACAAATGGAAATACAAACCCCTTATGTCTCTATAACAGGCAAGCACACATTTCAAAACTGAAGTAGGAACATTAGAATCATATTAAATTCGTATTTGAATAAATAAACTAAGCAATTATGAGTGGCATAATGTTTAGCTTCAAGGGTGGAGTGTTGGTAGTGCAACACAAAGCAAGTAGGCAGATTGTATTCCATGTAAAAGATCGAAACCTATGTAAAAGCTGGAAATGACACTTTCTTTCTATACAATGCAGTGTTCGTTGCCCACACATGATGGAAGAGATCACATAGAGAAATACTATTCACTCATGTCTACGGTTCGAGTACTTAGAAACAGAGTGGTCCACCCTAAAAGAATATTGACAACTAATATGACAAGGCACGCATAGATGTAGTGAATCAATCATTTACTTTTGAGCTTACAGAATTATAACTGGAGTAAGAGACCGCCCAAAATCTGAATGAAGAAGTTTGTCTAGCACTTATTGTTTGCAACTAATCGACGTGAATAATTGGATATTATATCGAATGAGTAAGAAAGACAAGTAAAATTGTCAACAAACCTGGCTTGCAGTAGTAATCTAGGGCAATGTCACTACGACCAACAATCCAAAATGACTAGTGTCTGTTCCGAGGGCAGGAATTTTGAAAACCCTGTGAACTTTAGAGGTACTAAAGATTACCGAAATACATCTGAACCATTAAGTGTAGGTAGCACTAAGCACACAACAAACCCTAATGATAGTCCTGCCTAATGAGTAATGAATCAATTAGAAAATGGGTGATGAGGAGTGCCTGCTGAGTGTTGAGGACGTATCTCAGGATAAATTGGGTTGGCTTGGTGGGTGTTGCACGCCTGAGCCCTGAACGAACTGGGAAGGTAGGCACAGCGGCGCGCCCGGGCAGCGGTGACGTTGTTGGGAGAGCGGCTCCTGACTTCCTATTAGTCTGGCGTCTCCTCCTAGAGTCATGCCGTCCAGGGACAGCAAGTCGCCGGCGAGGCAGGCGGCTGGGAGGGAGTAGAGATTGGAAGCGTGCAGCAGAACAGAGGGGAATCGAGGCCTGTGACGACCCAAAATCCCAGGGTGGGCCGGCCCACCGTGGGTACCCTATAGAGATACACACCCGAGCTGCGAACATGCATTTACAAAACTAATTTAGGAACATTTAGCTGACCAATTAAACAACTCTGTTTTAGTAATATCAGATTCGTATTTGAACAACTAAGCTTGTTTAGCTTGATGGGTGGAGCAGTGTTATTATGACACGAAGCACGTATTCTGATCGTATAGTGATCATAAAAGGGGGAAACTCTAAGCATATTTTTTTAAGCAAAAGAGGGTTTCTCCTCCGATTTTTATTAAAGAAACCACCACAGAACCAACATGATCAAGTAAACCGTATTATGATTGTGCCATGGCAGAACTGAAGCTGCAAACCGGAGAAATGATATTTAGCATCCATTGTTTGCTTCGAAATAAGAACTAAATTCTAAGAGCTGAAAAGAAAGTAGAGTAACCAAGTTAAGATCTATTTTCTGGTTGAGATCAAAAAGTTGAGGAGATATGAAGTACCGCCTCTCTTGCAGCGCCGTGTAGGCATCAGGGGTGTGATGGGTGTCGTTGGTGTTGAAGCAGATCTGCGATGGTAGACGGGTGCATCGGGGGATAAGTCCCGTTGTGGTGGAAGAGAAGGTCGTGTGAGCGGCCCCGGCAAAGAGGACGATGGCGCCGATGAAGCGAGAGGACCTGATGCAAGGCTATTGGCCCGTCGCCGTGGATGAGAAACTTCCATCTCTAGTAGTGGATGACGCGGTCTTGGTAGGCGCTCTGGCATGGTGGAGGACGGTGGCGATGGATGTGGTGGAGGACAACGGCGATGGATGGGGTGGCGGAGGGAGGCTGGTGTGGGGATGGTGTTCTAGCATGGATGGTGTATGAATGGGAAAATGGAGGGAGAGGTACGGGGAACCATGTTTTTGGGACGTGCCTGTCTAAAATATGGGAAAGTTATGAACTTAGCCCCCGTTTAAAATTTGGATGTCTCGTCGGTTGGGGATAGGACGCTAATCTCGCATCTCACCAATATTTGCCCAGAGCGATTTTGGGCGAGGAGAGGGTGGTTGACGCCCACAGTGTATGAGCGGGGCTGACAGGTAGGGCGGTTGTGTCACGTCTGAGTGAAGTTACAAACCTGCCCCTATTGATAATATTTGCCTACATCGATCTCGGCCTAGTCGAGTTTGTTTTGCCGCCCACTGTGTATGAATGGGGAATGGAGGGGGAAACAAAGGTCTTTCGGACGAGCTTGAATCAAATGTGTTTTGCCGCCCATGTTTGATGCCCACCGTGTCGGAATGGGCTCGGAGGCGGTCGTGTCACATCTAATTGAAGTTACTAACCTACCCCTATTTAGAGCAGTGGAAATCGGGCCGATGGATTGTCCGTGTAATGGGTAGACAGTAATTTCCATCTCCCAAACACTTGGCTTTGGGCAACCGACGTGGGAGTGGACATTTTGCCGCTTCTTTCGAATTTTGGGACAATAAGCATCCATGTTTACCCTGGCAACTAAATCTGAATCCATTTTGTATTCCTATATGAATCTTTATAAATCATTCTATGTGTTTTTATATATCTTCAAAAGGACGACAAAGATGTATTCCACTGTCATATATGAATATGGTTTACAAATGCTGATACTCAAATTCAGAAGCTAGAATCCAGTTTAAGGTGAATTCGAATATTTGGAACACTTCATGTCCAACTCAAATGTCACATGCAGCATAATGCATAATCCCATTTAGATATGTACAAAAGCGATGTATCAAGATTCAAATACCGAGTCAATCAACCAAGAATGTACGGAACTAACAGACATATAAACACTTATAGAGTATGTGGATCAATAATATCAACTAACATACATAAGCCAGGCCACTGTACTTTTTTTTGCTACAACAACATCCTTTTTTTAGCAAGCATCTTGGCCCTTTCCGATGCATGCCACTTATGGTCCATCTATACTACTATTATTGTTGAATGCACATTCAGCCCGATTGGCATATTTGTAGGTCTGGCACAGCAATCCAAATGAAATGTCTCCGAGTCATATCAACTAATACAAACTTGTGCTCAAATAAAATTACAAACCAAAAAACAAAAAACAAAAAACAATTATTACATGATCTCTAAAACAAATGGTTTGATTGATTACATGAATAAACAACACTAAGGTTATTCAATGATGGAAAGAACATTTCACCTATTATTTACCAAGTGGGAATTTAATTTCATTTTTTCCTTCAGGACCTTAACAATGTGGTCAGACTCAGCTTGCTTCGTTTTGAAATCCACCAAATATTTAAGGGTTGTCTTGAGTACTGCTTGTGATTGTGTTGTTTGCTTCCTCAACATGTCAACTTCATCTCCAAGTGCAGAAGCAGAATCTCTTTCTACCACTAGTTTAACATCTAGAGCATTAGCAGTTGGCAACTCATAATGCACAATTGGGTTGGTGCCACTGTTGTGGGATGATGCAACGTCCATGGGGACCTCGCTTTTTGATCTTGGGCTAACCTATTTTGCCATTAAAGTTCCGATTGGATTTAGAAAAGTTGAAGTTAGCAAAACATCTCAACTAGGAGTTATAACAGCAAACCAGTTAAACACACAAGGAATTAAAGAGTTTAAATTCGATGCTGAAAAGTAGTTATTAACATCATTGTAACCCGATGTTGCAGCAGCAAAGCAGTTAAACAGACAAGTAGCTATTTAAGTTAAGGCAAACATGTAATTCTTAAAAGTAAGTATCAAACACATAGATAGGCGCAGTCTACAATAGGATTAACATGCTGTGGCATTATGTAATCAGTAGCAAACTAAATTAAGCCAAGCAACATAATTGAACAAATTTGCAATAAGTGGCTAACTAAAATTCTGAGAAGTAGGTAACTGAACTTACGCTAGTTCTTTGTACAGGCACACTGCAACTTCTTTTTCGCTTACAAGGTTGTACGAAGGAGTCCATGGCATCAATTGCTTGGATACGCAGTCCCAATACTTCTTTCTTCCCACACTGCATTGGTAAGTCGAATGGTTAATCTGGTCAGATGGTGCGTCCTTCATATCTTATATGAGGACGTGTATTCAGACTAGTTGTAGTCACACACATCACACTGGCTTTTACTGTATATTTCATGTGATTACTTTTGTCATATCAAGATCTAAGCAATCTACAATAGGATGAAAAGACTGGCATCCTTCACATTATTGGCGAATTCAGTTCATAGAAACAAGCAACTCAACTATTCTATGGGTAAATCAAAAGCGCCACTGGAATATTGTTCACTACCCAATCATACCCGCAAAAAGGGGCGACGCCACCATAGGGGCTGGTATGGGCGGCCGCCTTAGGTGGCTGGAAAGTGTGCACCTAGTTTGAGTCATCCAGGTTGCCCCAGGCTAGTTTTGTCCGTCCCAACACACGAGCAAGCAATGTAAAAATGAAGAAAAATGTTTCAATTTGGATGGGCCAATAACATAAGTGCAAGGCAGGCCCTATAGCAGGCTCGCGGCCCAAACGAGTGCCTCCCATATTGATCGACAGCAGGAAAAAATCCCAATTCATTCGCTCCAGCCTCTAGTATGGTTCGCTCCTAACCTAGCCACCGCTGGACAGACCGACACAGCACTTCCTCGCGCCCTCGTTGGAGGGCGGTCGCCGGGCTTCAAGCGAACGGAAGGAGAAGAAGATGAAGATCCAACCCTGGGTGTAGCCTGTGTGGGAGGCAATGGCGGCAGCACGGGCATGGCATCGAGCTTGCGCAGACGGACAGTCGCAGCTTGCAAGAGTAGCATGCACAACGAGCAGGCACATCACATCCCTGATTATATCTAATTCAACTCTTCAATTTCTGGCCAATAGTTAAACCTGACGGTGTTGTAAAACTGCTTGTATGTAGGGAATCTATGAGAAAATGAAACCAATTTCTACTTATTTTATAACTCCCCCAATCAATACTGAACTGACTGAATCTGATGTATCTAATCAAGTTTCGGATGCAAACATACAAGCTCATGTTGTTCTTGAGCTTGAAGTGTCTAATGAATAGACTGCTAATGAAGGATTTGATGCAAACATCTTACATGCTCCTGGTGATGAACATATAGTGTCTAATGAGGGATCTAATGCAAGCATTTTGCAAGATCATTGAAGGATTTAGTGTCTAATGATGACCTGCTATGTTGAGAAAGACAGAGATTTGTAGGCATTGATGACAAGCAAATTATAGTGCATTTTCATAGCTTGAGGAAACGTCGAGGCCATCTACCAGAAAGTCCCCGTATCATGACAACATAGCATAAATACTTTTCTAATCTGTTGTTTGAAACTATTGGCATACTTGTGCAGGATAGATATATTGATATGCAGTTTGCGCACTGGTTATAGGTGCAATTACACTTCGATATTTTCAGCCAGAGAATGAATAATTCAAGCAGGTACAGACCATGTTTGTAGTCCTTGTACACCATGTTGCATTTTGTGTTTTTTGGTGCTTGCATCATTTAGTGTTTACAATCTGAACTAGTTTGGATCATTAGCTGGTTTTCAAAGTGCATGTAGCTTCACATTTCTCAAGTTATGTTGATTTCCGGAGTGCAAGTGCCTTCGTATTTTTTTAAGTTAAATGTTCGCCCTGGTAACTTGAATTCGTGGATCCGCCACTGCACACAAATCATACACGAATGCCAGTACGAATTAAATGAAATGCAGGGACTTACGCTAGCTCGTTGTACAGGCTCACTGCAGCTCTGCTTGCACTTGGGATGTTCCATGTACAAGTCCATGTTACCACTTGCTTGGATGTGCAGGCCTTGTGCTCCTTGCATCCCCCTCTGCATTTTTGACATGGCGAATGGTTGATCACATAAGAGTCGACCTTGATGTTGTACCGGAGGACAGATACTTACAAGGTTATACGGGTGTGTAGGATGTGTACCAGATCCCGTAGCGCCATCATGCTTCGCTAAAAATGGATTTGCTTGTTTCAGATGATATCTCCAGAAGAAATAAGAGTTAAAGTCAGAGTTGCATAGGCGTGTAAGCTAAGAGAGCAGTGAAAGGATATCCAAACATCATCGGAACAGTGCACAAGGGAGTGATGTGTGGATACCTAGTTCGGGCCAGCGTTTGGGCATGCTCGCCTAGATAGAGTGCTGGTCACTTCAGAGTCGTTGAGGGTGATGCGCTGGCGTTGGCTGGCCACGCACGGATGCAGATCTTGAGTGGCAATGGAGCGCTACGATGTGGTGGGCGAGACCGTTGGTGAAGCCCCAACGGCCTCGGGGGGCAGAGGTGCGATGATGTGCTCGGTGAAGTAGCCCCGGTGAGCTAGGAGACGGCATCAGTGAAGCGCACCTGATGTGGTGGAAGTCGCTGTCTGTGAGGCACGTCGGTTGCGGTGGCCGACATTGTCGGTGGACTACCCGGTGCGGTGGACGAGGGCGTAGATGAGGTAGCTCCAGTGTGGTGGTGAAGCGCGACCATCGTCTTCGTCGTCGCCGTCCAGCACAAAGGTGGGGAAAGAGACGAGACGAGGGATGATTCGAACTTTGCTTGGGTTGGCGGTGAATTAGGGATTTAAGCAATCTGGGCGCGGAAGGGGACAGTGGAGAAGAGAGATTTTGCAGGGCTGGAATTGGGGCCGCCAGATATTTCAATATGAAACGTGGAAGCACGAACTTATTTTGTCGTCGTCCTTTTGGTGGGGAGTGGGGGAGGGAAGGACGAGGGAGGGGGTGGGTGGCTGGGTGCTACGCGTTCGTCCGACACACACGACCACCCCGACGGGACTATGCTTGTGCCTTAAGGCACCAAAGCAGCGTCCACACCGACACGACCCTGGTCTGCCTGGTGCGCCTACATTTGAGAATGCAAATGAATCTTCTTTCATTTACAAACGAATCTGTATGTATTACCATGCCCGTGTTTCCTTTCAATAATTAGTCATTCGAAACAAGATACTCCCTCCGTTCACTTTTGTAAGTCGTTTCAGACAACTTAAAATGAACGGTTTTGCACATTGTCTGAAATGTCTTCAAGGTCTTATAAAAGTGAACAGAGGGAGTACTATAAATTAATTAATGAGGAGTTATTTGAAATTTTTTTGAAATGGTATCCACGCTAACGTGGATTAGAGTGTGTGTCATATAATTAGTTATTTGAATTAGAGTGTGTGTCATGTAGCGATCTCCAATTCTAACGTGGATTTCGCATTTCACTATATCCATGCTACTTTTTTAATACAAATTCATATGTATATGATGAACACCATGGTAGTGAGAAAACTTTTGGATGGATTCAAACATATGATCTACAAAAAAGCATAATAAATTGAGTCAATGTCAACTTTTCGAAACTTAGTATGGCACGAATTCAAAATAATTACCCGTATGCATGGTCCTTAGTTCAAATCTTACAATGTACCCCTCCTGCACACACGCTACATACTTCCTATATCGGTCAATCTTCCTCTCCTAACCACCTTAGGAAGCTATCGGTTTCCAACACACGTTCATTCTTTCTCTCCATGTTTCGATCTCTAAGTCTCTCAACTACACAACCCCTTTTTCCACTCTGTAACCAAATGTATTTACCTCACACACCCGCCATTGCACCCCATGCCGAGATCTCTCTCTCTCCCTCTCCCTCTCACCCTCTCGCGCTAAATACATGCATTGCCTATCTAGCTCCCCCAACCTCTCGTGCGCACACACACACGTTCTATATCTAGGTCACTCCCTCGAGACTGTCTCACTCTTTCTTCCGCATGGCGGGCCACACTCGCTCGATCTCTCTCTCTTTATCTGAGTCTCGTTTAACTCGTTTTCTTTCACACATAAATGATATATCTCCCTGTTTGGGCCTCGATCGAAACACTCTATACTCTCTCACACAGATTGTCTATCTAGGTCAGTCCATCCAAGCCGCCGCCACTCTTTCGACCTCATGGCGGGCCACGCTCACTCTCTCTCTCTCTCTCTCTCTCTCTCTCTCTCTCTTTGTATGTCTCGATTGACCTCGCTCTTTCTCAGACAAAAACGATATATCACCATGTTTAAGCCCAATTTGACCTATCCACATTGTATACTCTCTCACGCACATTGTCTATATAGGTCACTCTATCCAACCCGTCTCACTCTTTCGATCGCAAGGCGACCCTATGTGATCGATTGACCTTGCTTCCTCCCACGCACAAAATATATCTACACGTCTATGACTGGATCATCTCTCAAGCTCTATCTTACAGCCCTCACCCTTGCCAAAAGCTCAATCAGATAATATCTCCAGAGCATATATATCTGTTCAGAGAATGTCAGACCACTTGTCTCTCTATCTATATGTCTCTCGATTGACCTCGCTTTCTCACACTGTATCTTCCACGCATTGAAGCTACCTCTCCATCCCTCGCAAAGCCAGAGCTATTTACATTGCGAGGGGCACTCCAACCTTGGATTAATTTGTGTAGGCATTTATTCCGGTCGGTTTAGATTATATTTTTGTAGCATTCGGCTCACAACTACTCCAAACACCGTTGCAACCCCCGCAATTCCCCTAGTTGATTTCCCTCTGGCTCGGTCATCGCTCTCTTGCACGTCCTTTATCGCCTTCAACGTCGCACCATGGTATTATTGCAAAAAACTTTGTTGTTCTCTTTAATTATTATAAATAAGCTACAAAACTACACACCGATAGTCCACTTGGAATGGAACAAAGTTCGACCCACAAATTAAAGTGCTACAAACTACACACCGAGGGGCCCACATGTCATGAAACAAATTTGACCCATATACAAATTAAAAAATAAAGGACGAGGATCCAACATGCGACCGAGCCTTCAAGCCGCACATCAATAGGCAACATACATAGAACAACAATGTTTGTTGTACCCCCATTTGTTCACATAATGTTTTTATATTACCACAACCTATTTAATGGATGACATGTAATATTATTTTTAGTACTATTCGCCTTCACTTACTGGTGGGTTCCAGGTGTGCTCTCTCTCTCTCCTCCCCTTATGTGTTTAAACGCACGGGCAAACACGAAGAACTCGCGGGCGATGTTACCGATCACCATATCTGGACGCGTTCACAAGTCACGACACCAGTTTCACGTACTAGCAGCACTAGTCAGTGTGTATGTGCAATGCACGTTAATTTGGAAGTATATTAAGTGCATGCAGATATTAAGCAGCACTAGTCAGTGTGTATGTGATTAGCACTATTTTTGGCATGAAATTAACTGCACGCTAAATGTGTTGACCGCTCGACATTGAAGCAGTCCAGGTCGTTGGATGACAAGGAATACATGCGGCTTGATGACGTTTTATATTTAATTTGATACGGCTCTAGAAGAACATTTAATCGATCAAACCATAGATTTCGTTTAGTCTAACTCTGACTTTAAATTATACGACGATCGATGTAAAATAAACAGAAATGATAAACGTTCGGATTTTAAGCATGGCAATCTGAATGTTTTTCATGGCAAATTTAGATTACGCGCAGCGGCGAGGGCGTCTTGCGGTGGGAAGCTGCTCCTCTGTCGTGCTCTATGTGTCGTCGGGTGCTACATCTTGAGCTTGCGTTGGTTTTCCTTGAAGAGGAAAGGGTGATGCAGCAATAGTAGAGTAAGTATTTCCCTCAGTTTTTGAGAACCAAGGTATCAATCCAGTAGGAGGCTCCTCAGAAGTCCCACGCACCTACACAAATAAACAAGAACTCGCAACCAACGCAATAAAGGGGTTGTCAATCCCTTCAAGGCCACTTGCAAAAGTGAGATCTGATAGAGATAATATGATAAGATAAATATATTTCTGGTATTTTATAATATAGATTGGAAAAGTAAAGATGCAAATAACAGTAGATTGAAAGCTTATATGATAAAAGATAGACCCGGGGGCCATAGGTTTCACTAGTGGCTTCTCTCAAGATAACATAAGTATTACGATGGGTGAACAAATTACTGTCGAACAATTGATAGAAAAGCGAATAATTATGAGATTATCTAGGCATGATCATGTATATAGGCATCACATCCGTCACAAGTAGATCGACTCCTGCCTGCATCTACTACTATTACTCCACACATCGACCGCTATCCAGCATGCATCTAGAGTATTAAGTTCATAAAGAATAGAGTAATGCATTAAGAAAGATGACATGATGTAGAGGGATAAACTCATGCAATATGATATAAACCCCATCTTTTTATCCTCGATGGCAACAATACAATACGTGCCTTGTTGCCCCTGCTTTCAATGGGAAAGGACACCGCAAGATTGAACCCAAAGCTAAGCACTTCTCCCATTGCAAGAAAGATCAATCTAGTAGGCCAAACCAAACTGATAATTCAAAGAGACATGCAAAGATAACTTAATCACACATAAAAGAATTCAGAGGAGATTCAAATATTTCTCATAGATAAACTTGATCATAAACCCATAATTCATCGGATCTCGACAAACACACCACAAAAATAGTTACATCGAATAGATCTCCAAGAAGATCGAGGAGAACTTTGTATTGAGATTCAAAGAGAGAGAAGAACCCATCTAGCTAATAACTATGGACCCGAAGGTCTGTGTTAAACTACTCACAACTCATCAGAGAGGCCTTGGAGATGATATAGAGGCCCTCCATGATTGATTCCCCCTCCGGAGGAGCTTCGGTGAAGGCTCCAAGATGGGATCTCGCGGCTACAGAAGGTTACGGCGGTGGAAATAATTTTTCGTGGTTGCTTCTGACATTTTCGGGGTACATGGGTATATATAGGAGGAAGAAGTAGGTCGGTGGACGCCCGAGGGGCCCACGAGATAGGGGGGCGTGTATAGTAGGGGGGGCTCCCTCCACCCTCGTGGCCGCCTCGTTTATTTCTTGACTTCCACTCCAAGTCCTCTGGATCACGTTCTTTCCCAAAAATCACTCTCCCGAAGGTTTCATTCCATTTGGACTCCGTTTGATATTCCTTTTCTTCAAAACACTGAAATAGGCAAAAAAACAGCAATATGGGCTGGGCCTCCGGTTAGTAGGTTAGTCCCAAAAATGATATAAAAGTGTAAAGTAAAGCCCATAAACATCCACAACGGGTAATATAATAGCATGGAACAATAAAAAACTATAGATACGTTGGAGATGTATCAAGCGTCCCCAAGCTTAATTCCTGCTCGTCCTCGAGTAGGTAAATGATAAAAATAGAATTTTTGATGTGGAATGCTACCTAGCATAATTCTCAATGTAATTTTCTTTATTGTGGCATGATTGTTCAGATCCAAATGATTCAAGATAAAAGCTTATAAAACATAAAAATAATAATACTTGAAGCATACTAAAAAATAATCATGTCTTACCAAAATAGCATAGCCAAAGAAAGCTTATCCCTACCAAATCATATAGTTAGGCCATGCTTTCATTTTCATTACACAAAATACTCCCATCATGCACAACCCTAGTTTCAGCCAAGCAATTGGTTCATACTTTTTAACGCGCTTCAGTTTTTTCAACTCTTATGCAATACAGGAGCGCAAGCCATGAACATAGCACTATAGGTGGTATATGGGGTGGTTGTGAAGAAAAAAGGGAGAAGAAAGTCTCACATCAACTAGGCATATCAACGGGCTATGGAGATGCCCATCAATAGATATCAATGTGAGTGAGTAGGGATTGCCATGCAACGGATGCACTAGAGCTATAAATGTATGAAAGCTCAACAAAAGAAACTAAGTGGGTGTGCATGCAACTCGCTTGCTCACGAAGACCTAGGGCATTTTGAGGAAGCCCATCATTGGAATATACAAGACAAGTTCTATAATGAAAAATTCCCACTAGTATATGAAAGAGACAACATAGGAGACTCTCTATCATGAAGATCATGATGCTATTTTGAAGCACAAGTGTGGAAAAGAGATAGTAGCATTGTCCCTTCTCACTTTTTCTCTCATTTTTTTTATTTTTTTATTTTGTGGGCTCTTTGGCCTATTTTTTTATTTTGGTGGGCTCTTTGACCTTTTTTTAAAGTCCGAAGCCTCATCCCGACTTGTGGGGGAATCATAGTCTTCATCATCCTTTCCTCACTTGGGACAATGTTCTAATAATGAAGATCATCACACTTTTATTTAATTTACAATTCAAGAATTACAACTCAACACTTAGAACAAAATATGACTCTATGTGAATGCCTCCGATGGTGTACCGGGATATGCAATGTATCAAGAGTGACATGTATGAAACATTTTGAAGGTGGCCTTGCCACAAATACGATGTCAACTACATGATCATGCAAAGAACAATATGACAATGATGGAACGTGTCATAATAATCGGAATGATGGAAAGTTGCATGGCAATATATCTCGGACTGGCTATGGAAATGCCATAGTAGGTAGGTATGGTGGCTGTTTTGAGGAAGGTAAACAATGGTTGCATGATACGGTGAAAGTTGTGCGGCATAATAGAGGCTAGCAAAGTGGAGGGGTGAGTGTGCGCATATCCATGGACTCACATTAGTCATAAAGAACTCATATACTTATTGCAAAAGTTTACTTGCCCTTGAAGCAAAGTACTACTACGCATGCTCCTAGGGGAAGGGTTGGTAGGAGTTAACCATCGCGTGATCCCGACCTCCACTCATAAGGAAGAAAATCAAAAGAGCACCCCATGCCACAAATTTGTCACATAACTTTTACCATACGTGCATGCCACGAGACTTGCCAACTTCAACACAAGCATTTATAAATTTCATAATTACGCAACTACCATGACTCTAATTTTACCACCTTTGTATCTCAAAATAATTATCAAGCATCAAATTGATCCTAGTGTTTAATGCACTTTCTATGATAGTTTTTATTATACCCAACTTGGATGCTCATCATTCTAGGACCAAATTCATAACCATAGCAAATACCATTCTGTTCTAAAATACTCTCAAAATAATATAAGTGAAGCATGAGAGATCAACAATTTCTTCAAAATATAGCCACCGCCGTGCTCTAAAAGATATAAGTGAAGCACTAGAGCAAAAACTATCTAGCTCAAAAGATATAAGTGAAGCACATAGAATGTTCTAATAAATTCTAATCAAGTGGGCTTCTCCCAAAAGGTGAGCAAGGATGATTGTGGAAAACTGAAAAGCAAAGACTATTATCATACAAGACGCTCCAAGCAAAACACATATCATGTGGTGAATAAAAATATAGCTCCAAGTGAAGTTACCGATAGACGAAGGCTAAAGAGGGGATGCCTTCCGGGGCATCCCCAAGCTTAGGATTTTGGTTATCCTTGAATATCTTGGGGTGCCATGGGCATCCCCACGCTTAGGCTCTTGCCACTCCTTATTCCATAATCCATCAAATCTTTACCCAAAAGTTGAAAACTTCACAACACAAAACTCAACAGGAAATCTCATAAGCTCCGTTAGTGCAAGAAAGAAAAACCACCACATAAGGTACTGTAATGAACTCATTCTTTATTTACATTGGTGTTAAAAGTACTGTATTCCAACTTCTCTATTGTTCATACCCTTACATACTAGCCATAGATGCATCAAAATAAGCAAACAACACACGAAAAGCAGAATCTGTCAAAAACAGAACAGTATGTAGCAATCTGTAACTCTCCAATACTTATGGAACTCTAAAAATCCTACAAAAATAGGAAGTCCTAGGAAATTATCTATTGATCTACAGAAAAAATAATCAACGCAAAAGCATGTTTCTGTGAATTACTAAAATTATTTTCGTGCGCGCAAAGTTTCTGTTTTTCAGCAGAATCAAATTAACTATCACCATAGGTTATCCTATAGGTTCTACTTGGCACAAACACCAACTAAAACATAAAAACGCATCTAAACATATGGTAGATGCAAAATTTATTACTAAACATAAGCAAAAACAAAAAACATAAATAAAATTGGGTTGCCTCCCAACTAGCGCTATCATTTAACGCTCCTAGCTATGCATAAAAGCGAGGATAGATCTAAGTAGTGCCATCTTTGGCACTCAATTCTTCAACAGAGCACTTATAATTCCTAAGAATTTATTTCTTTTTATTAATGATAAAGCTCCTAGGTAAGAAATCAAGAAATTCGTTTGTAGCAAAAGGTTCCTTAATGATAGCAAGAAAATTGGGGTGAACACTAATTGATTTGAGATCGGCACTTCCTTTACTAGAAGATTCACCCTTATTTTTAGGAACGTACATGACCTTGGAAAATTTGGTAGGAGGAGTTGGGGTATTTTTCACAGATGAAAAGGCAGACCCTAAGTTGGTGATAATGTCCTCCAGTTTACCAATTCTTGTAGAATCTATATCTATTCTTTCATTAACTATAGGTTCTTTTTCTTTAAAAATTTCAAGGTAACTCCAACCCTAGATCCATATTGGGTAATTTGATTGTGGATCTTTTTATCCAAATTTTCAATTAACTCAACAGTGGCAACTTTATTTTCAATAATTTCAAGCCTTTGCATCACATGTTCCAAAGTTAAAACAGTTCCATTAACCAAAAGAGGGGGTGGACCAAACAAATCTAACATAGCATTATAAGCATCAAAAGTATGGCTACCCAAGAAATTCCCTCTGGTAATGGTATCAAGGATAAATCTATTCCAAGGAGTAATGCCCACATAAAAATTGCGAAGACGGACGGAACTGGATTGCTTCCTAGTCGATCTGTTTTGAGCATTGCAAATTCTATGCCAAGCATCTTTCAAATTTTCTCTCTCCCTTTGTTTAAAATTGAGAACTCCATGATCGGGAGTATTAATGATAACAGGAGGACTAGCCATAGCGACAAGCGATCCAACACACAAGAAAACAAAAAGGCAAGCGAAAGAGAGAGGAGATTGGGAAAGAGAGGACGAATAAAACGGCAAGGGTGAAGTGGGGGAGAGGAAAACGAGAGGCGAATGGCAAATAATGTAAATGCGAGGGTGATGAGTTTGTGATGGGTACTTGGTATGTCTTGACTTGAGCGAAGACCTCCCCGGCAACGGTGCCAGAAATCCTTCTTGCTACGTCTTGAGCTTGCTTTGGTTTTCCTTGAAGAGGAAAGGGTGATGCAGCAATAGTAGCGTAAGTATTTCCCTCAGTTTTTGAGAACCAAGGTATCAATCCAGTAGGAGGCTCCTCAGAAGTCCCACGCACCTACACAAACAAACAAGAACTCGCAACCAACACAATAAAGGGGTTGTCAATCCCTTCAAGGCCACTTGCGAAAGTGAGATCTGATAGAGATAATATGATAAGATAAATATATTTTTGGTATTTTATAATATAGATTGGAAAATAAAGATGCAAATAAAAGTAGATTGAAAGCTTATGTGATAAAAGATAGACCCGGGGGCCATAGGTTTCACTAGTGGCTTCTCTCAAGATAGCATTAGTATTACGGTGGGTGAACAAATTACTATCGAGCAATTGATAGAAAAGCGAATAATTATGAGATTATCTAGGCATGATCATGTATATAGGCATCACATCCGTGACAAGTAGACCGACTCCTGCCTGCATCTACTACTATTACTCCACACATCGACCGCTATCCAGCATGCATCTAGAGTATTAAGTTCATAAAGAACAGAGTAACGCATTAAGAAAGATGACATGATGTAGAGGGATAAACTCATGCAATATGATATAAACCCCATCTTTTTATCCCCAATGGCAAAAATACAAGACGTGCCTTGATGCCCTTGCTGTCACTAGGAAAGGACACCGCAAGATTGAACCCAAAGCTAAGCACTTCACCCATTGCAAAAAAGATCAATCTAGTAGGCAAAACCAAACTGATAATTCGAAGAGACTTGCAAAGATAACTTAATCACACATAAAATAATTTAGAGGAGATTCAAATATGTCTCATAGATAAACTTGATCATAAACCCACAATTCATCGGATCTCGACAAACACACCGCAAAAAGAGTTACATCGAATAGATCTCCAAGAAGATCGAGGAGAACTTTGTATTGAGATTCAAAGAGCGAGAAGAAGCCATCTAGATAATAACAATGGACCTGAAGGTCTGTGGTAAACTACTCACAACTCATTGGAGAGGCCTTGGAGATGATGTAGAGGCCCTCCGTGATTGATTCCCCCTCCGGCGGAGCACCGGTGAAGGCTCCAAGATGGGATCTCACGGATACAAAAGGTTACAGCGGTGTAAATAGTTTTTCGTGGTCGCTTCAGATGTTTTCGGGGTACATGGGTATATATAGGAGGAAGAAGTAGGTTGGTGGATGCCCGAGGGGCCCATGAGATAGGGGGCGCGCCCAGTAGGGGGGGCACCCTCCACCCTCGTGGCCGCCTCGTTTATTTCTTGACTTCCCCTCCAAGTCCTCTTTTCGTTCCAAAAATCACGCTCCCGAAGGTTTCATTTCGTTTGGACTCCGTTTGATATTCCTTTTCTTTGACACACTGAAATAGGAAAAAAACAGCAATACAGACTGGGCCTCCGGTTAGTAGGTTAGTCCCAAAAATGATATAAAAGTGTAAAGTAAAGCCCATAAACATCCAAAACGGGTAATATAATAGCATGGACCAATCAAAAATTATAGATACGTTGGAGACGTATCATCGGGCCACTAACCGACGGCGATGGCGGCGTCTTGCACCGTTGTTGACGTACTCCTGGAAGTTGGCCTAGCTTCAAGGAAGCCAAAATGTTCTGGACTTTGGAGTGAGTCAACTGGCGGGAGGAGGCGACTTGCGTTGGTGCAAGGAAGCAGTCGACGGCGGCCATCCATGCCGCTGAGGGGGGCACTGGCACCCACGCGGGGACATGCACTGTCAACGGCGCGGCAGAGACATTCGTGTGCACAGGCACTGTCACGGGCGGGCACGTCAGTGCACGCACAGGCGCATGCGCCGGCAGGTGCCCGGGCACCGGCACGGGCGTGCGCTTCAGTGCACGCGCAGGCGGATGCGCTGGTAGGTGCACGAGCACGTGAAAGTCGGCAGGGACCTCGTGGAACCCCGTGGGATCAAGCTCGGCGACAATGTGTGGCTCCCAGCCCATCAATGCCACGGGGATGTGTGCTGGCGCAGTCGGGGCATCGGGAGCCGGAACGTGAGCGGGGACAGGCATGGCGTCTTCCTGCAAGACCAGTTCAAGCTCGTCCCAAAGCGCCTTATGTTCTTGAGACTCCGGTTGGGTGTCTTCCTCAGGAAACTGGAAGACTAAGGGCAGGCCATTGTGATGCAGCATGGCGTACGTTTAGGTCAGGCTAGTTGGAGGTAGACGGCAGGAGAATCAGAGAGGAAGATAGAAGATTGTAGCGATACCAGGTGGTGCGGGGTTGATTTTTTAAACTGCGGCGCCATCGACATTAAAAGTGGGAGCATTTGGGACAAAGGTGGGTGGCGGAGCCTGGTCAAAGGGCTCACCTCCCGGTGAGCGTGCACAGCGGTTTGCTCACATGCCTCCCTGTCAGCCGGCGCAGCGGTCTGCTCGCACGCCTCCCATCGACTCGCACGCTTGCTCGGACGGCACCTGCCGATGAGAAGCGGGGACTCGTGGCGGCACGTAAACGCCCATGATTTGAATAGTGAAAGCGTTCGCCTTAACGTGACAGGTCTTTGTTCCAAAATACCTTGGTTTTTCATTTGTGCAACTTGTCATAAGCAGCTTGTCTCAAATTGAAGAAAAAACTTACGAAGTAATATTTGTGCCATATCACGTGACCATGCTCAGTTCCAAGAATTCATGCTCACTTTTGGATTTTTTAAAATTTAAAATCTAGGATTCAAAACAATATCATAACTTGCATCATGCAATTAATTTTCCAGTTGTACATCTGTCCTGTTGTATTTCTTAAGAAAGGATTTGGTCAAACATTTTGCTTAGTTAGACTTCAGACAAGTTATATATGCAGAGTAAAAGGATAATCCCTCCGTACCAGTGCATTGCCTAATATATTAACTCAAGTACTAGGCACGAACAAACGGGCTCAATTCTGTGCTCATCGTGGTGTAGTAGTAGTAGTAGTACTAGGCAATGCAGTTGACGGGTGACCTTGACGAGCGGCGACCGAGGGAATTGAACCGTGCTCGGCACGGTAGGTAACGTTGTCTAGTTACTAAAGGATCCCTCTGTTGTTCGTCGATAGTCATTATGGATCAGGGACATGAGGGGAATTTCCTAGGGTTGGAATTCTGGCTGCCAGATATTTCGACTTGAAATGCTCAGGCTCGACTGGTTGGGGTTGCCTAATGTGCATACCACACACGCCACCGAAGGACACGAGCCCGGTTTTTTATTTTTTATTTTTTTAGGATCAACACAAGCCAAGGTCTGGCCGGTACGCCATTGGGTCCTACCATTCGAGAATACGAAAGAAACCTTTTAAATTGCTGAACGAATCTATGTGTATTACAATACCCGTATTTTCCTTGCAAATACTAATCTCAACGTGACGAGTTGTTGAATTAGAGTGAGTTTGTGATATAGTGATCTCAACGTGGATTTCACATTTCATGGTATCCCTAGTAAGTTTTCCAATGCAAATTCAAATTTAAAAGATGAACAATATGGAGGTGAGAAAACTTTGTATGTATCAAGCATATGACCACACACACACACACACACAAACGCACACACACAGAGAGAGACACATGCACGAACACAAAAACAATCCAATAAGTATAGTGCATCTATTTTTCCAAACCATGCATGTATGACACAAATTCAAAAATACTCCTTCTATTCCTAAATATTAGTCTTTTAGAGAGTTCAACAAGTGACTACATACGGAGCAAAATGAGTGAATCTAGACTCTAAAATATGTCTATATACATCCCTATGTGCCAGTCCATTTGAAATCTCTAAAAAGACTAATATTTAGGAACGAAGGGAGTAAAATGTAAGACATGCATGGTCCTCAGTTTAATATTTAAAATGAACATGAAACCGAAACATGAATATTAAGTCTAGTACTACAGTACATGCAAATGTCGTGTTTAGGCGGAGCTATGATTGTCGGGGGTCAACCCCTCGACCTTAGACAAAATTGTGGAGCTCTGTTTAGGGTTGTTTAGATTATATTTGTTCCCACCCTTCCAACCACCGATTGGTTGTGCACCCCCCACCCCACCTCCCCGGGAGAATACCATCTGCCCTATACCTTAGATGCTATATGCCGATACGAGTTGCTTGGATCTTGTAGATCTGAGATATAGCAGCTCACATGATGTGTCTTAATATTTTTACAGGAAACCTTGATGAGTTTGAGAATTGCACACAATTTGTACAAAAACTACTTAGATGCCCTTGGATCCCATATCCAACGACCTCGAAGCTCGTATCACTATAGCATCTAAGATGAAGGGGGACATCATATTCTCATGTATGTAAGAATTTCATGTGCTACCACACCTTAGATGCTTTGGTCATACAAGATCTTCGGAGCCGTTGGATTTGTGACCCAACACCTCCTCGGTGGTTCGAATGGTTTTTTGCAGAAAAGCACCAAAAGTGTTTGGCCACTACTTACAAGCACAAAGACTGCTCAGATGCCATTGGATCTCAGATCAAACGACCTCAAAGCTCGTATCACCGTAGCATACAAGCTGTGATAGCACCTTATGTTTTCTCGCACGGGAGAATATGAGGTGCTCCCGCACCGTAGATTCTATGGTGATACGAGTTCACTGAGATCTAACGGCCCAAAATAGGAGTTCTGAATGTTTTTGCAATATACGGCTGATAGAGTTTGGGAAATGCACAGAAAGTACAAGTACTATGCATGTGCCATCTGACCATTGATCATACGACCTAGATGCTCATATCACCGTAGCGGGTAACTAAGCTACGGGGAGCACCTAATATGAGCAACGGGGAGCCGTTGGATCAAAGATGCAGTGGCACACACGAGGCCTGAATGTTTTATTTGCAAAAAAACCTTTGGAGAGTTTGGAAATTGCACATAATTACAAAGACTACTCCCAAGCCATTGGATCTCACTGCCAACGGTGTAAAAACTCATATCACCATAGCATCTAAGCTGCGGGGTGGATGTGATATTCTATGCCGCTGTCATTTTTGTTCGTAAACTTGCAAAATACGTGTAAGTCGTGCCATTACTTGTCTAACCACGCAAAGTGTTTGTTCAAAAAAACTATCATACACTGATATATTGGAACAAAACACGGGGGTCCCACTTGTCATTAATCAAATTTGGACCTAAAACTAACAAATCTGAAAGACGAGATTCGAACTGGCAACCTGGACTACAAAGCGTAAGTTGATAGCCTGAAACAACAACGGTTGTTGGCTTTGTCTCATAACTTGATTTTATCCAGTATTACATTGAGTAGAGTAGAGGGAGTGCCTCGTCAACACATGCATGACCGTTGACTCACTTACTGGTGGGTCACAGGTCTGCAATCTCAATCTCTCTTCTCTCCATCGTCTAACCTTTGAACGGGCACACACGAAGAGCGGCGCTAGATTGCCGTGGTGTTATTACAACTAAAAAAATCTTGGAAAATAGAAGAATCGCCTAGAACAATAGAAGTTGTGGCTGGTTGAGACGGAGCTAACCACATCTATCCTCCGTGCCACATTTTCATGATGAAGTTGTGTGGCTAGTGGGGTGTTTTCGACTGACTGGCTGGGTCCTGAGGTCGAACCATAGGTACTATGTCTGATACAGTATATTTTTACACGCACATTTTTCCTCCGTGCCGAGACGTGGCACACCCTACCGCACGGTTTTGGGGTCCTCCCGGGTGGTGCACGCATATATTCTTCCTGACGTGGGACGCCCTACCGCGCGTTTTCTGGGTCCTCCCCGGTCGTAGCGCCGAAGCAAGTAAATGAGTCATCAAATCACGAAAGACCACCTTTCCCGCCGAGTACATCACTGAAGCATGGTGGCTAGCTAGTTGGGCTAGTTCGACCGATTAGCTAGGCCGCCGCCACATTTGTTTTTCACCCCTTTTTTATCTACTTGCCGGCAGGTAAATTTAAATATCCATCGTGGCATTGCTCTGGTGTTTGGGTGTGGTAGGATTTCTAATTTTTTGATTGACGGGAGCAGGCGCGGCAACATTTTTAATTTTTTGATTGATGGGAGCAGGCGCGGCAGCAATTAGTCATGATGACTCCGCCTGTAAAACCCACTGCTCCCTGATGTGAGAAGTTGTCGACTGGTGTTTTACCATGGTGAAAACCAAAAGTTTCCCCGCTCCTCGGCTGGCTCCTGCCGCCTTCCCGTAGATTGCATTGCCTTTCAGCCGTTTCGCCCCCTTTGCTTCCTCTCCCCATTGCTTCTACCTGGTGCCATGGTGGTGCAGCAGATCACGGAGTCAAAGGTGAGGCGCCTGACACAGGAGCTCCATGCCAAAGATGCGGAGCTCAGGGACAAGGACGTGGACTCCGTGAGCTCAAGGAGGAGAGGAGTGCCATGCCCAAAAGTGGGTCGAGAAGGGAACTTTTGCTCCCATCCCGTGCACCCTTCATACACCCTACCTAACACTATTCGTGCTTCATATGGTTCATGTTTCGTGGAGTACTATAGCACCGTACTCTCCATGCACTGTAGACCTAGTTCTGTTAACATTGATCTCATCGTTCATTCTCGACCGGACAGTCGAAAAAGCGGTACTATGTTACATATAGGAGTAGTTGACATGCGCACAACATCATTTGTTATTGTCATATCTTACTACACTAGCAACAAGATTGTGTAGTACTGACGTATGAACCACTGCACATGCCTAGTAGTAGGAGCACTGTGTATGTTCAAGTGGCTGCCATGTTTCGCACTCCTCCGTCGTAAGAGTGGAAACGCTTGTTGTAATCATTTTTTTTTTCAAAAAACAGTGGACACGCTCTATCGTGCGGATCCTCCTCCAGCCATGCACTAAATTACTCACTTCCGCCGATGTGTGGGACAGCCAGCACCTGGGTCCACCAACCATGCACTAAATTACTCCGTAGTAGAGTGACAGTAGAAAACCCCCTCCTTTCCAGTAGTAAGTTGGATGGACGTAGCAACCATCATTTCACTCTTCTCTCTCAGCTTCCTCTCTTGAAGAAAACCCCACTCGCTTCGCTTCTCCCTCATATCGTTCCTCCTTTCGCTCTTCTCTCTCAGCTTCCTCTCTTGGATGGACGCTGGAGCACCGGCCGACATGATGTCTATGGCTCTGGCCAAAACCGTCGAGGCTCATGGTACGAAGAAGTGCAAGCACCCCGTCCAGACTACCACAGACAAGCTCAAAGCCATCGCCTTGTTCAAGCCCCCCTCTCCTGGATCCCTCATTAAACAAGTCCAGGTAATGTCTCTTGTTGACGATCTTTTTCTCGATCTTGATCGTGTTTTTTCATCTAACACATAGTACTAGTACTGGTAGTACAACTTTCTGGGTGATCTTGCATGTGATTTTAGTGTGCCAAATGACGGTTCCAAATTCCTCTTTTGACCAAAACATGCGAGAGGTTGACACTGATTTCTTATAGATTACTTTCAACTACTCCCTCTGTCCCAAATTTCTTGTCTTAGATTTGTCTAGATATGGATGTATCTAATACTAACATGTGACTTGATACATCCGTATCTAGACAAATCTAAGACAAAATTTTGGGATGGAGGGAGTACTTTATGAACATCAATGCTACCTTTGAAGAGGGTGTATTTGCCTCAGTAACTTGTGTTATGGATATTGCAAGTAATCCCTCTGCTCTCATGCCTTTGAAGACATGTTCTAGTGTCTTTGTTCACTCATTTCTGTGTGTATATGTAGTCATATATGGAGTATAATATCGAAAATCATCTTATATTTCTAAACGGAGGTAGTAATAAAATATGTTTTTTGTTTGAATTAGAACCAGGTCCGCGGTGGAGATGCAGGTCTCAAAGTCATGTCGTGTGAACTGGAAGACCTGATGATGAGTTCTACTGCTAAACTATCTAGCTGTTGTGTCCTTGTCGCCACGTGTCCTAAACTAGTGTTTTCCTGTAGCATTGTTGTCAGGCGTGTTCTCGAGGCTGTACCTGACCACAACAATTTCCTAGTTGTGCCTTCAATTACGAAGGGTGTGGTTCTTGTAAAGCTTCCCAACAAATCTGATGCGGCCTGTCTTCGTCATCATGTTTATGAGTGGAAAGACCTCTGATGCGGCCTGTCTTCGTCATCATGTTTATGAGTGGAAAGACCACTCTGTTAGGTTCTCCAAGGTTGATGAGATGGTGATGGTGCATGTAGACATCTCTCACGAAGTCCATGGCCTAGTCAGTTATGCGGGGTTCATCCCGTAGGTCGGTGGCAAGAAATAGTCTACAGAGTTTAATTAGTGCAACTTTGCTTGTCTGTAGTAAGTACTATTGTTTAGTACTTGATTTGTGTTTGTGAACCCTGTATTTTTTATTAGTACTGCCGCTTTTGGTGTGCAGTCAGTCCTGAGAACAGTCTATGTTAATGTTTGTCCACTCAATTCAGTATGTATATTTTGAAGTATCCAGATCATATTTTTTGTGAGGACGGTTTATCAATTATGGTTACACTCCAATATCTATATGCATTGCAGGGTTTATCGCACCCACCAGGATTTCCAGTCCCATGGATGTTCGCTCCATACGATTTGTCACGACCTTTGGACTGTCCTGCTTGTGGGAGTAAGTGGGGCCCCTGCATGCCACCCGTAGTTGGATGATCAATCTTCTGTTTAGTACTTCAACATAGTGATTTCCTGGTAAGGATTCACTCGTGTCACATCAAGTAAATCTTATTGATTTAATGTCATGTTTTCTTTCTTTTCCTGCAATTTTACGATGCAGGTTTTGCCATGTGACATTCATCACAGAATAAACTGTTTGGTTTGCTCTACGATGGCTATTTTTATAGGTTTCACTTCTTATGTCGTGTCAGTAACGAAGGCACTGTCCATCACTTATATTACTGGAAAAAATCGGATCAGTCTGTTGTCTGAGTACAAGATGAATCCCTATGATGAACTGCAGTTTGGTTTAACAAAAATGCCACAATTAGTCCTTATCGCGTTTAAAAGAAATGAAGAAAAAAACTGGATCGCGGTCACAGGTCCTACTCAACTTGGAAAGCTGATCATAGTAGACCAGACACGATCGCCGCTGTCTCGCACATCGGTACCACCTTCAGCAATGGATCGAGCACCGGCAGTTGCTCTAGCACTGACAGCGGCAGCAGATCAGTCTGATCCAGCTAAGGACTGGGCACCAACCGCGTCAGCGGATCAGTCTGATCTACTGGAGGATCGGGCATCGACATCGGCACCTGCTCTGACACCGGCACCAGCTCTACAAGGAGAACCATCTCCCTCAGCAGCAGCGGCTTCGGCACCTGCACCAACACTTGCACTTGCATCTGCTCTGGCCCGTGCAACGGCAACCGAACGAGTAGTTGCACCAGCAACTGACTGGGCTGCAGTTCGCACTTCATATACCAAAGTCCTTACAAAAACTAACATGTCCACCTTCTTGGTAAGCATTGGTCGTCCAAGTGCTTCATTCTTTTTTATTTCCATGTTGTTTCACATGATTCACCATGTTGATCTAACTGTTTGGGTATGTCTTCTTGTTTGCAAATAGAGAATTCCTAGAGCAACGAGGGAGTCGTTCAACAATCCGGGCGACCGCGGCCAAGTTTCTCTTACCATGTGCAGCCTTGGTGTGAATGAACCTGCTCAATATACCGTAAGTACAAAGGATGGTCGCATGATGATTGATGCTAAAGGATGGTCAAGGTTCAAATCTAAATCATATCTTGCGGTAGGGGATGATGTCAAAATCAAACTTTCTCGGCAAGGAGAGCTGGTCCAAATCAACTTTGAAATTCTTCAGCAGCAGCACACAACTGCCGAACTGATCTATCCTCCGAGAGATTTTGATGTAATAATCTGGCATGGTGAAACAAGTGTCCTTTGTGTATAAGTAGTACGACAGTATTATTTATCACATGGTATATCGTTGATAGAGTTGCAACTCTCATTGCTGGTTAGAAATTGTCGATCGATTTCATTCCAACAGCCGCCGTGCTTTATTCAATTTTGTGTATTCACCTTGCGACAGCATCTAAAACCAGCGCCGTACCGATCGCTTGGAATATGAAAAGCGCTGAGGTAGAACACATGGCCCCCCAAACATGCAGGGTGGGCCTGCGGCCTAAAGTCTAGAACCGTGAGCCTGTCAGAGTATTATATTCTTAGCTGAACCCCCATAAAAAGAGCTGAACCCCCATAATGCTCGTGCATTACACGTAACATCAAGATGCATTTGTATGAGTATTTTATCTTGTGAGATAAAAGGATGAATGATGGAAGGCCTTATTTGCAAATGTGGAGAGGTGTGTGGGTACCTTTTTGCAAAATTGCCATAGTTTCCTTCCTATCCGTCAGATATAAATCGGACGGCCTATATTATAGGATGGCAGGCACACCATCATCACCAACTCGTCTATACTATGTTAAAAACAACTCTATTTATTATAATTATATATGTTATATATATTCTCCTTGATTTTTCTTATGTATAAAGTTGTGATATAAAAGATTTTTATATTTCTTTACAGAGGGAGTATCTCTCTGTCAAAAATATATTTATGTGTAACTAGTTACTCTTGTCTTTCTACTTCCTTTCGCTGATATGTGGGGCAACCGGAAACGGGGTCCATGTGCCATATGCACAAATTAGAGTGCTCAACTGCACGGTAGACACACCCCGGTCGTAGCGCCGCAGTAATGCCCAATGAGCCATCAAATCACACCCCCCCTTTCCAGATTTAGTAGTAAGCTGGACGGACGAAGCCGCAATATTTCACTGGGCCTGAATCCCCTTCTCCCTTGTCTGCTTGTTCAGAGAAAACCCCCTCTCAACGATTTCGTAGGGTTTTCTCATGGAGAACCAGGTATGAATTCTTCATCCATCCCCGATAAATCAAAGTCCCTTGGTCGCAGGTAATCCTAGGATGGCAGTTGTCGGTGTCACAACCGGCGGATCTCGGGTAGGGGGTCCCGAACTTTGCGTCTAAGGCTAATGGTAACAGGAGGCGGGGGACAGAATGTTTACCCAGGTTCGGGCCCTCTCTATGGAGGTAATACCCTACTTCCTGCTTGATTGATCTTGATGATATGAGTATTACAAGAGTTGATCTACCACAAGATCGTAGAGGCTAAACCCTAAAAGCTAGCCTATGATTATGATTGTTGTCATCCTACGGACTAAACCCTCCGGTTTATATAGACACCGGAGAGGGCTAGGGTTACACAGAGTCGGTTACAGAGAAGGAAATCTACATATCCGAATTGCCAAGCTTGCCTTCCACGCAAAGGAGAGTCCTACCCGGACACGGGACGAAGTCTTCAATCTTGTATCTTCATAGTCCAACAGTCCAGCACAAGTACATAGTCCGGCCATCCGAGGACCCCCTAATCCAGGACTCCCTCAGTAGCCCCTAAACCAGGCTTCAATGACGATGAGTCCGGCACGCAGATTGTCTTTGGCATTGCAAGGCGGGTTCCTTCTCCGAATACTCCAAGGTAGATTTTGAACACAAGGATCGTGTCCGGCTCTGCAAAACAATTCCCACATACCACCATAGAGAGCACAATATTCCACAAATCTAATCTATTGACAACTTTTCACAGCATGACACGCTGCGGCCCGGTTATTATACGAACTATTTTTCTCAACCTGTTGTTGCACGTCTAGCGTGGCGGTTATATTGGCACGTCTTGTCGAAGTAGAGATCGTGTTCCCCTTATCATGGGATTATCATCAATATGGGTGTGGGTAACCCAACCGTGCTGTTAGTATGACTCCTTGATTTTAGGCAAGTTCCAAATGGTCACGTGGAGGACGCTTGATATTCACCCTCTTTATAAAGAGGTCAAGACCTGTCCTTTTCTTTCCACGCCTTATCCTTCCCTTCCCCTACCTCGAGTTTCAACACCCAAGGTTCAGGTTAAGCGCCCCGGACCTTCAACCATGTCCGGATCCAACCTTCAAGGCTGGTGGATGGCCTCTTCTGTCATAGAGGAGGACATCAAGAGGCTTAGGGAGGCTAGGTATCTGACTGCCAAAATCCCCCACAGGCTACCTGCTCAAGGGCAGGTTATCCCCACTCCCGAACCCAACGAGAGTGTTGTATTTGTTTCCCACTTCCTCCGAGGGCTAGGATTTTGTCTTGATCCCTTTGTTAGAGGGCTCATGTTCTATTACGGGCTAGATTTCCACGATCTGGCCCCAGATTCCTTCCTTCACATCTCGTCGTTTATCGTCGTGTGTGAGGCCTTCCTCCGCATTACCCCACACTTCGGCTTATGGCTCAAGACCTTCAATGTGAAGCCGAAGGTGATCGACGGGCGACATGCGGAGTGCGGAGGCGCTACAATAAGCCAAGGTGCAGACGCCCTATGGCCAAAGGGCTCCTTCCTAGAGGTGTCCGACCTATGGCAACGGGAGTGGTTTTACATCATAGCTCCCCGAGGTACAAAGCGGGCAGCCGCCCCAGCCTTCCGCTCTGCCCCTCCGCCCCAACTGGCGTCATGGGTCAACAAAGGGCTGGACTGGGGGCCAGCTAATGATGTGCTGACATTGCAAAGCTGCATCTGAGATCTCCTCAAGAGGGATATCAGTCTCGTCAAAGTAATTCAAGTAATGTTAGTTCGTCGGGTCCTGCCATGCCAACGTTGGTCTCTCCGTATGTGGGAGTTCAACCGGAAGGACCAAGAACCATTCAACACTTCTTCGGCATGATGCCCGAAGGAATGTATCGATTATTCTTCGGATCATGAATAAAGTGTCCGGACACCACCGAGGATGCGGGTCTCAACTGCAACCGTCCAGATACCCAAGTAAGTAACTCCAAGACCGAACATGTTGTCATTATGTTTGTTACAACATTACTCTAAAAAACTACCCTCTGCGAGGACTGATAAGAAAGGTGGAGAGGACCAGGTGTTCGGCCCCTCTTCCCGAAGGCTCGCCGGATCCTGTACTAACCCGTATGCTGGCTCGCGCACCATATCAAGTGCCATTAGGAGAAGACGAGGGGAGGAATAAGGAAACCAAAAACGGGCTTCATACGTTACACATCCAAACCGCGGGAATTAGCGCCTCCACGAAGGAGGATGATCGGGTAGGTGAATCTAGAATCCCCTCTCCCCATGGGAGGAAAAGGACTGGCCTTGAAGACTGGGAAACGGAGGTTTCCAAATGAGGGAAGAAAACTTCACCAGGGGGTCCTGCCTCGGAGGGCATCCTTACCGCACAATGCCCACGAGGGGGCCAACCATCAACCGAGCCGTAAGTGAATGAAGGCACTCTAGTAAATATGTCCTGCTTTTTCCCTGAGAATAACAATCGAGACGTATGTTTTGCAGTCCGGCTCATAGCCCTTCTCAACAATGTTTGTCTTCGGGGGATCTTCTTCCAGAGATGATGGAAAGTGAAACGCCTCCTCCTGCTTCCCCGCCTCATGTGGCGGACAACCTTGAGGTGTCGTCACAGAGGATTTACCCTGATCCGCAAAGGCCAGAAGGTAACTCTTCGCCGCCCAAAGTCTGGAGTTCTCGGCCCCTAAGGAAACCAACAAAAGAAGCTCGGGATTGTCCGGTGTGCAGCCAGACACATTGATGGGTCTTCGGGAGCAAGCGGCTATCTCAGAGGCACATCGTACCTTAATGGGTACGGTGGTTGAGAGGATTTCATCTGCAAAGAGCGGCTTGAATGAAGCTTTTATGAGACTGCTAAGAGGCTTTGTGGTACGCAAAGTAATATGTATATTTTTGACTGTACCGCATATACAAGGTGTGCTTTGTATAGATAGTAGCCCCTGAGACTCTGGTTGCCGTCCAAACGCGGCGAGCAGAGGATCATAGTCTTAGGTAATGATAGCACTGCTTTCGTGCGCAGGCAGCTGCAGATCCAGCGGCTGACCGAACTGCTGAATTTGCCAAATTGAGGCGGCAACTTGACATGGCGGATGCATACATCATGCTTGTTAACAAGCGGCTTTACGAGGCACAGGTTATGTATATTCGGGTGGTCAGCAAATTTTAAGAAGAGCAAGATGCTAGTATTTATAGTATGCTTTGACTGCAGATGGAGCTGCCACCGTGGAGACCCTTCGGGCAGAACTTGCCCAAGCCAAGGAGCAAGCCAGGAGAAGTGATGTGGCCGCCTTGAAGGCAGCCGAAGAATTAAAAGCCGAACAGGTTGCGCATCGGCAAAGTGAGGAAAAAAATAGCCAACATGGCTGTTGAGCTAATAAATGTCGCCAGCCGATATGAGCTTCTCGAAAGGGAAAACCAAGCGAAAACGGCTGACCTGGAGAAGGCCTTGCAAGCAGCAAAGGAAACTCGCTCTGAAATCAGAGCGGCGCGGGAGGAGCTTCGGCAAGCTAGTGATATCGCGGCTGGAAAGCCCTTTTCATTGTGAACAAAGTTCAGCAATCCAAAATATGCCCCTCTTGATCAATCGTGGAGTTCTGCAGAGGCATACTTGGATTTGGCAAAAAGTGCTGCTGATGCGATGGAGTATTTCAAGGATCGGCAAGATCATGAGGTGGAAAGATTGTTCTGGTCACAGTTCAGTGCTCCAAAGCGTCTGCTGCTGTTGAATGAGCAAATGGCAGAGTGGGCCAAGCTCCATAGGTTGTCCGAACTTGCCATGAAGGCTCTCATGGATCATCTGTTGCCGAAGGAACCGAGCCCAGGTAGTTATTTTGGTTTGGTGCAACGATTTCTTCGTGTTGTGCTGCATATCGACACTGTCAAGAGGTCAGCGTGTATAGAGGGTGTGCGGATGGCTCTTGCCCATGGCAATACATATTGGGAGAAGATGGAGGCCACCGAAATTGCAACCAGGGGTCCGCCTGGGGGGCAGTACCCACCTGAGCACTATTTTGAAGAAGTCCTAGAAGGTGCCCGTTCAATAGAGGCTCAATGCTCCAAGAATACCATGTTCCTGTGAAATGTGTCTTAATTGTTAAAACAATGCTATTTTGAATATAAAGGCCATATTTATACTTTTGCCCGTAAAGTATTGCAGTGCCTCCTGTGCGGCCGTTTATGTATATATGTATATAACCTGAAAGTTTGCAGTCGTCGGCTTCAGCCCCCACGCATATAATGCGGGGGTGTTCGGTAAAGCATGTAAGCACACTTGATCCAACATCTTGGTCCATCAAGGAGGTGATAGCGCAGCGAACAAGGCAATCAGACTATATAGCTTTAACACTTTCACTTAGCCATAGGAGTTTGACGGTGGGGCTACTATATAGCCCCTGGTACATTCACGTTCATCCGAATATGATGCACGTACATACGTGACCGGGAAACCGGTCCTTCGTTAATGCGGAGGAATCGCGAAGATTCTGCTGAGTCATCAAGTGGTTGACCAGTCTCTTGCTTTATCATGACAGTCAGTTTTCGGCTTTCTCTACTGAGGTGCTCATCCAGGTGAACCAGGGCACAATCGTAGTAGTTCTCCCGGTGCCACCTTAGCCGATAGAGCGGAACATAAGGTAGCAAAACACGGGAGCCGCGCAATAACCAAATATTGACCAAAGACATGATTCAGAGCTGATGCATATAAGGCCAAACTCGCGACGTCGAACACTCCCGAAGGTATTCAGACTTTATAACATATAATAAGCTGAGTACCGCCCTTGATAATGAGCCCTAAATATCCAGGTACGTGCATTAACCTGGCGTGACGAAATTCCAATAACGCCAGTATCCCTCTCGGTTGTTTTAAGTGCCCGGAGGGTGTGAAGCAACAAGAGACAATAAAAAAGGTTTACACAGGGTCTTAATCTAAAAAGCAACCTTTGAACGGGGCCCTGCTACACGTCTGCGCCTTTGTCTCCGTTGTGCCGTATCCTGGAAAGGTGTAGCATGATGATTATCTGTAAAACGGAAAAACCCAAATGAAAGAATCTGGTGTGATTGTGCGAAAAGTTGGTTATTCTTAATGAACCACGAGAATTCAATCTATTATTGTATTAATAGGGTCGAGCCGAACTATGGACCCCTTTACATGCGAGCAGCCCCTAGCACCACATATGGGGGTATATTCGTCGACCCAAGCTCAGGTTTATCTGGGCTGCTACAACTAGTGGTGCGCTGAACACGTCTAACCATGTCCGTGGTCTTGACGACCGATTATTTATTCGGGTTGGAGAGGCCGTTCAGTGGTTCGTCTGCTAGAGCCGCCACATATTTTTCCGCACCTAAGTAACGCTCTGTATTTCCGCTGATTATGATTACGCCACGTGGACCGGGCATCTTAAGTTTAAGATAGGCATAATGCGGCACTACATTGAAACAAGCGAAGGCCGTTCTTCTGAGTAGTGCATGATAGCCGCTTCGGAATGGAGCGATGTCGAAGATTAGTTCTTCGCTTCGAAAGTTGTCGGGAGAACCGAATACAACCTCCAATGTTAGAGAGCCCGTGCAGCGGGCCTCTATGCTTGGTATTACTCCTTTAAAGGTAGTACTGCTTTGGCTAATTCTTGACGGGTCTATCCCCATTTTGCAGACAGTGTCCTGATATATCAGTTTAAGACTACAGCTGTCATCCATAAGGACTCGGATGAGATGGTATCCATTAATTATTGGGTCGAGCACCAAGGCAGTCGAACCGCCATGCCGGATACTAGTCGGATGATCCCTGCAATCGAAAGTGATCGGGCAGGCCGACCATGGGGTGAATTTGGGGGCAACGGGCTCTACAGCATATACGTCTCGGAGTGCGCGTTTGTGCTTCCTCTTTGGTATGCGGTTGACGTAGATCATGTTCACTGTTTTGACCTCTGGTGGAAATTTTTTCTGTCCCACAGTGTTCGGCTGGCGAGGTTCATCCTCGTCTTCACTTGGCGGCTCCCTCCCCTTGTGTTCGGCATTTAGCTTGCCGGCCTGCTAGAAGACCCAGCATTCTCTATTGGTGTGATTCGCAGGTTTCGCGGAGGTGCCATGAATCTGACATGATCTGTCTAAAAAAAATTTTAGGCTAGACGGTCCATCTCTAGTGCCTTTAAATGGCTTTTTTCGTTGACCGGGTCGAGAGCCCCTGAATCCTGTGTTTACCGCCGTGTTGTCTGGGTTGTCTTCATTATTTTGACTCTTGTTTTTATTGCATCGCGGCTTCCCATTACTGTCCCTGATTTCGGATGTGCCTGGGTCGCTAGTGCCGCTGCGGGCCAACCAACTGTCCTCGCCCGCGTAAAATCGGGTCATAAGGCTTGTTAGGGCTACCATTGTCCTCGGCTTTTCCTGTCCGAGGTGTCTGGCGAGCCTTTCATCCCGGACTCTGTGTTTGAAAGCCGCTGAGGCTTCGACGTCCGGGCAGTCGACGGCTTGGTTCTTCTTGGTGAGAAATCTGTTCCAAAGCTTACGGGCTGACTCCCCGGGTTGTTGGATTATGTGGCTTAAATCGTCAGCATCTGGGGGTCAGACATATGTCCCTTGAAAATTAGTCCTGAAAGCGCCCTCGAGTTCCTCCCAACTTCCAATGGAATTTCCGGGGAGGCTTTTCAACCAGTGCCGAGCTGGTCCTTTCAACTTGAGGGGTAGGTATTTGATGGCGTGGAGATCGCCTCCATGAGCCATGTGGATATGAAGAATGAAGTCCTCAATCCAGACTGCAGGGTTTGTTGTTCCGTCGTATGCCTCGATGTTCACGGGTTTAAATCCCTCTGGAAATTCGTGATCCAGCACCTCATCGGTGAAGCACATGGGGTGCGCAGCACCCCTGTATTTGGATGTGCCGTGGCATGTTTCCGACGGATGTGGTGTTCGGTGTTGATCCCGAGCTGGTATTCGATTAGTGTAGTCGTTTTGGTGATCGTGATCCTGCGTAGGAGCACGCTTCCTAGATCCAGAGATGGACCTGGCCATACCGGCTCTTTTGTCCAGGTGCTCACGTATATCATGTGCTGAGTTGTGTGCAGCGTCTTGAGCCACTCTGTCTCGGTCACGGGGTGGTCGGTCCGGCAGATCGGCCGTATTATTTTTTGGTGGGATGGGCTCTATAGCCTCGTTGTCGAATTCGGGCAGCAACTTGTGCTTTGGGTAGCTCTTTGTGCGGCGATCGCCACCGTATTTTTCGTCAGTGTCGAGCACTTTGTTCCATCTGCGGTTGAGCATATCCTGCGCGGCCTTAAGTCTTTGCGTCTGCTTCTTCAAGCTCCTCGCAGTGGCGATAAGCCTTTTGTGGAGGTCTTTTTGTTCCAAGTGCCTTTCTGGGATGATGAGTGCATCATCGTCCAGACTATTCTCCTCTCCGGAGACTGGTTTATAAGTTTTATTTTCGGCATCGCTATGATCCGACAGCGGCTCTGGACTATGTTCACCATCCCTTGGGTCATCCTGCTCCATCATTGTTCTTTCTTGTGTCGTTATCGCTGTTTTTGTTGTGGCAGGATTTAGAGCGGCGCCGACGTCGGCGCTTTGGTTGCTTTTCAAGAGGGTTATCCTCCATTGCATCCTTCCGTTCCTCGCCGTTGCTTTCTTTGGGTGTGTCCACCATGTATATATCATATAATGAGGTGGCTTTCGAGCTCCCTGTGGGCGGTGGTTCCTGTTCTTCTCCGGCATCGTCATTCATACTGTCGATGTCTTCGGAGTCAAAATCAAGCATGTCGGTTGAGTCATCGACAGTGGCTATTAAGTGGGTGGTGGGTGGGCAACGAATTTCTTCGTCGTCCGCTTCCCACTCAAGCCGGACATAGTTCGGCCAAGAGTCTCCTGAGAGGGAGAGAAATTTTAATGAGTTTAGCACGTCACCCAAGGGCGAGTGCTAAAAGATATCCGCAGAGGTAAACTCCATGACCAGTGCCCAATCAGGCTCGATAGGCACGGATGTGCGTGGTTTGGAGCCTATGGCCGGAGATGAGTCCGAGGGTCCGATGATGCAGACCTCATTGGAGGCGAAGTCTGTGTTCGGCTCTATCACCGCTGAGTGTGCGGCCTCCGTGGCGGGGCCCATCCACCCGTCCTTGGACGGAACGATCTGCTCCGGATTGAGAGCCAGGGCAGCTGCAGGTGTGATCTCCCGAACACCATCCAATGGCAGATCTAAGTCATGCTCATCGTGACTATTCGGCGCACCTGTCATGGGCTCGAATCCATCGAAGATCAAGTCTCCGCGGATGTAGGCGGTGTAGTTCAGGCTTCCAAACCTGACCTGATGACCAGGGGCGTAGCTATCGATCTGCTCAAGATGGCCAAGCGAGTTGGCCCGCAATGCAAAGCCATCGAATACGAAGATCTGTCTGGGGAGGAAAACCTCACCCTGGATCGCTTTGTTGTGGGTGATTGAAGGAGCCATCAAGCCCTACCATGACGACACAGTGGAACTCTCAATGAAAGCACCAATGTCGGTGTCAAAACCGGCGGATCTCGAGTAGGGGGTCCCGAACTGTGTGTCTAAAGCTAATGGTAATAGGAGGCGGGGAACAAAATGTTTACCCAGGTTCGGGCCCTCTCTATGGAGGTAATACCCTACTTCGTGCTTGATTGATCTTGATGATATGAGTATTACAAGAGTTGATCTACCACGAGATCATAGAGGCTAAACCCTAAAAGCTAGCCTAAGATTATGATTGTTGTCGTCCTACGGACTAAACCCTCTGGTTTATATAGACACCGAAGGGGGCTAGGGTTACACAGAGTCATTTACAGAGAAGGAAATCTACATATCCGAATTACCAAGCTTGCCTTCCACGCAAAGGAGAGTCCCACCCGGACACGGGACGAAGTCTTCAATCTTGTATCTTCATAGTCCAACAGTCCGACACAAGTACATAGTCCGGCCATCTAAGGACCCCCTAATCCAGGACTCCCTCAGCAGGCGCCGCCATTGATGCATTTTTCTTCCTACTGAATCTAGTGTGTTTCATTTGCAGTGCCCAGTGTGCGAGGACCCTAGAGGTTTCTGCGCCCTCGGCGAGATGCCACACTTGTTCCTTCTCATCCTAACACAGGATTTGAAAACAGGCACGGTATTTTCCTAGAATCCTCTTTTCTATCCGGGAGGGTGGGGTTTTTTTTAACATGTTGTCGACTAATTTGGAAATTTGGATTGCTATATTTGGATCAAAGGTACTACTAGTACGATGGTCAACACTGACGTGAAGGAGGAAGTTATTTATAGATTTGGATAGGGAATACATTGTGTTCTCATATTATTTTTCCTATAGTGCATTATTTGCAATGCCAGACCACATGTATTCAAGATGCTCGGCCTTACCATAACTGAATACACTAGTTTAATGGTCACAGTGAAGACAAGCCTTGGATATAAGTTTCGAGTTGGGTTCATGAACCAAGAAGATTGCTGCTTTTTTATGGCTGAACTTGGATAAACTTTCTCAAGTGTTACGGACTGAAAGTTGGCACACGAATGTTGATGGAAATAGCAGAACCTTGTCTCATCTTCACTGCGATCTTCCACCCCGACATTGTTCCAATTGTTCATCCATGTTAGTTTTGTATCTGGTTCTTGCTTGTTGCCTCGATTACTTCTTAATCCACCTATTCTGTCTAACTAATCACAATTTAACTTTAGAAGTAGCAACGAATCTCTCACGAAGATGCTACTTCTAACTAATATTTTCTTATAATTGGTGGCACGTGTAGGTTTTTTAGAGTTAAGAAGGCTGCTCGTTTGTTATTCTGTAACAACTCGGCTGTTACTGATGGCACTGAAGTTGACTGGGACGACATCCATAAGTTCCTACACTTTATTGATCGTCTTGAGGTCCTTGTGGGGCGTTTCAATGGTGGAAGGCCACATGGGATATGTGTGCCACTGCTGCACTCGTTGAACAGGTCCAACTGTGTCGAGAAACTTATGGTACGAGATGTTTTCTGTTATATATGTTGTTCATAAACTATTGCTTATACACAGTTTTACAGCTGTGATCTTCTTGAAACAGAAACTGCCCAGTTCTATTGTTCCTATACAGATGCCTGACCATGGTCAGGTCAGACTTGCACTTGGTCACAACATGATGTTTATGTCGACCTACTCCATTCCCCTTGGAGGTGAAAAGATACTTATTCATGGGTGGTCTTAAATAATGAAGGCCCGTCCATCTTGGAGAATAGGGCAGAAGATTATGTTCATGCTTTTCCATGGCTCTAAAGCGAATATCCTATTTATTGACCACATTGCGAGATGAAACTACTTTCAGAAGGTTGTGGATGCGCGGGTTGGCGCCTGGGCCTTGTCCTGGGGCTTGGCGGCCTCACCCTTGGTTAACTGTAGGCAAAGTAGCACTGTTCAAGGTGTGCTTTGTATGGTTGAACCTGTATAAGTACTCATACTGCTTTCAGCTTTGGTTGTTAAGTGCCCCTGCTGGTTTCAGTTAAGGTTGTTAAGTACTCCTACTGCTTTTACAGTCTGTCGTGTTTCTTCAGTCCTATCTTCCTTCAGCCGCCAAAACCAAACCAGCGCCAGTGGGGCCGCCTGCTTCCGCCTCGCATGGCTGGCTGCACCTCAGCACATGCATTGCCGCCCCCACCGTCTCCTAAATCGTTAATGCCGACGTCCTCCGCGTGCCTTGGTGTGCTCGCCGCGGTGCCGCCCTCTCGTGTTGTCAACATGGTCAACAAACAACAGGAATGGGCAGAAGTACATGGAGAGGATGATAGTAGGGGCCCACCATGTCAGCGTATGGAAAAATAAAATGCTTCCTCCTAGTGTTTTCCTGACATCTGGGACCCACGACATTGTGAGCGTATATAGTCAATAGACAAGAGAACAACACAAGATTGGCTGACACCTGAGACGGAGCAGGGTTTGAACTGGGTTGTGGCCCGTCTAGCCCAGGCTTATATTTTATGTTCACCATGTGACCAGCTCAGCTATTTTTTCTTTATGAAAATGAGCCCAGTTTATTTTTTCTGAAGAATACCCAATCCAGGCCTACTTATTTTTCTACGCCCTGATGGGCTACAACTCTTTCAAGATGCCTGCAAATCTTGAAAGTAATATGAAATGGGTTGTAAATATAAAAACAGATGACAAATTGGCAATTACTTTATAATTTCTGAATTTTTTCACATTTTCATATTCCTATTTCACCGGGCATTAACCTAATTTAAATATATATTCAAAGTAATTTAAATCTGGCTCGACATTTCGGTATTAAAAATAGTTTGGAACCCACAGAAATATGCGAAATTGGCCCTGGCCAACCAAAAAAACGACTGCAATAAATTGCGTAAGAAGTTGCCATGAGCTATATATAAATTATTAAAAAAAGAGGGAGTGGTCTGACTTGTGGGCCTGTTTAGTTGACGCGTATGCAAGATTTTTTTAGTTATTATATATGTCAACAAACGATTCTAGCAGAGTAACCGTTGGATGTCAATCCAACGGCCGTCGTGTTTCTTCAATCTCTGATCTTCTTGCTCCAGCCGCCAAAGCAGCGCCGGCGGGACCGCCTGTTCCTGCCTCCCGTGGCCGGTTGTGCTGCTGCGCAGGCCTCAGCACCCCCTACTACTCCCACTGTTGGCCAGGGCAGCCCTCTACTCACCCACACCCCCTGTTATTCTGCGGCGACGGCAGCCTCACACCGCAGCCGAACCGGTGAACCCTCGTACTCCTCTCCGCGCGGGCTTCCACTGCCACGTCTTCCCTGGCTCCGTATCGTTCCCTTCCTAGGCCTCGCCGTCGTCCACCGCCGTGGTGCTCTCGGCGCAGCGTGGTCAATATGCTAAACGACCAACTTCCATCGTAAGAGTACTGTACGTGGAGAGGCTCACAGCTGGGTCCACAACAGCCGCAAGGAAGTGCCTCCTTATTATGCGGAAAATAATTATTCCTCCACCTAATAGCAGGGACCCACCGGACGGGCCACCAGTATTTCGCAAAAAAGCGTTTCCCCCTGACTGCTAGGACCCACCAGATGGGCCACCGTATTTCGCAAAAAAAAATTCCCCCGCTGTCAGCTCGGACCCACTGGAAGTGCCTCCTTATTACGCACAAAAGTGAATACGCCCCTGCTAGCTGGGATCCACCTTGGTGGGAGGCTGACTTATGGGCCTACTAAGTTGACTGGGACGGAGGCCTTTGTCAACTTTAGTCAATATATGAACGATTCTAGCTCCAGTTACTGTACGATGTCCATCCAACGGCCATAGTGTTTCTTCAACCTCTGGTCTTCTTGCTCCAGCCGCCCAAAGCAGCGCCGGTCGTGCAGCATGCTCCTGCCTCCCGTGGCCCGCTGTGATGCCGCGGAGGCCTCACCGCCCCCTACTACTCCCACCGTTGGCCGGGCCATCCCTCTACTCACCCACACCCCCTGTTATTCTGCGGCGACGGCAGCCTCACACCGCAGCCAAACGAGTGAACCCTCATACTCCTCTACGCATGGGCATCCACTGCCGCGTCTTCCCCGGCTCTGCATCGTCCCCTTCCTAGACCTCACCGTTGTCCATCGCCCTCGTGCTCTCGGCGCGGCATGGTCAACGTGGTCAAGGAATGACTTCTATCGAACATGGACTGTACGTGGAGAGGCTGACAGCTGGGTCCATGGCCGCAGCAAGGAAGTGCCTCCTTATTATGCGGAAAATAATGATTCCTCCACCTGACAACGGGGACCCATTGGACGGGCCACCGTATTTCACGAAAAAAACGTTTCCCCTGACTGCTGGGACCTACCAGCTACATCTTCGCACGCAAGGCAGTGCGTCCGAAAAAAAAAATGATTCGTCCCCCTGACTACTGGGACCAACCAGCTACATCTTCGCACGCAAGGAAGTGCGTCCGAGCAAAAAATAAAAAACGATTCACCCCCCTGACTGCTGGGACCCACCATCTACATCTTCGCACGCAAGGAAGTGCCTGACAGTCGGGACCCACCTGGTCGAAGCTTACGTAGCATTGTCATTCTGGTCGCGAACGTGTACGTACATACTAGTGGATGTAGAGGCGCGCACGTGTCGTAGTAGAGGCATGCACATAGCGTGTACACATACGTATAGCGGCCAGTATGCAAGAAAGAAAATATGGCCACGTACGTACATACGGGCGGGGTCTCGAACGCCTACTTGCGCATATATACGTACGGCCAGGGCTCGTGTACATGGTTGGGTCGGAACGGAGAAACAGCGTCGTCATCATGTTCATGGGGAGCCAACCGGCTGGGTCAGAACGGAATGCGTCGTCGTGTTCATCGGGAGGGCTTGGACGTAATAGGCGATGGAAACGAGGCTTGACGTACCGCAGAACAGAGGAAACGGCCTTGTGTTGGTCGTGCCACGTTGAAAACGGGATCCTGTTCATCGGGAGTGGCCTGGCGTACCGCAAAACAGAGGAAACGGACCTCCTACGGTCGAAACGGGGTCCTATTGATCGGGAGGGGTGTGGCGTACCACAAAATGGACGAAACGGACCTGTGTTGGAGCGCTACGGCCGAAACGGGGGTCCTTTTCATCGGGAGGGGTGTGGCGTACTGCAAAATGGGACTCCATGGGATACTGTTCATCTCCATCGTCGACATACTCCAACCTCCATGGGCTACTGTTCATCCACCGTCGACCTCCTCCAGCCTCCACCTGCGACTGTTCATCCATGGGCTCCTGTTCAACCACCCCTCCACGGGCTACTATTCATCCACCCCTCCACCGTCTACTGTTCATCCAGCCCTCCACGGGGTCGTCCTGTTCATCCAGCCCTCCACGGGGTCCTGTTCATCCAGCCCCAACTGGCTCGATTGATCGGGGTCCTCATCATCCAGAGGTAATGCCACGTGGTCCTGTTCATCCACCCCCACCGCTCACTGTTCATCCAACCCCCCTCGCAACACTCACTGTTCATCTAGAGGCAGCATCGATCGGCTTCAGTTAGCAGCAGCAGCGAAGGAATCGCTCGATCGGGTTCAGTTAACAGCCATCGATCGATCGCTCGGGTTCAGTAATGCGTAGCCTGTAGTGCAATCGCTCGGGTTCAGTTAGAGCCCAACGCCTCGCTCGGGTTTAGTTAGAGCCAATGCCTCGCACACACACGCGTACATGTATGAGAGAAACGCACATCGCTCGGCCCCCAACCACCCACCGTAACCGGGAACTCTCCGAAGTTTTCCTCGCCCTCGCTTCTACCATGGTTTTTTCCGTCATGGACGGCCCAAAGAATGTCATGCAGCTGCATCTCCGGCCTGCCCAAGAAGAAAAGCCCATTTTCTGTCATGATTTTTTGTCATAGAAGTAGGAGCCCACCACATCTATGATGATACCGGGTTTTGTCACAATTATCATCATAGAAGTGTCATAATTATGACATGAAAAAAATTCGTTCGGCCCAAAATGTCACGGATGTGTCTTTTTTTTGTAGTGTCGCACCTCATCACTAGAGAGAGCCATGTCCCGTTTTACTATATTACTAGAAATGCATTCAAATACAACAAAAAAAATAAAAAAAATTGGGACAACAAACATAAAGTGTACAGTACCAAAACAATTTGCACTTCCCTCAACAATAAAAAACAATGTGTGTTGTCTAGCATGGACTAAATTTGAGTACATTTTCCCCGTTTGAACGGGATTGTACTCAGGTTAGTTATACAACCATCTAAACATTATCTTCAGAACACATGACATGAATATAGGATAAGTAAATTCCTATATAAATACAAACTACATGTACATACGATTTCAAATTCAAATATATGTATCCATTTTGTGTTGAATTCAAATCATAGTACATGTATGCTCTAGCTAGATGTTCGGAATCTAAATCATGTATGATATACTATGTACAATGTGTTTAACACGCACAACGCACACACAAACACCATTTAGACTAGTAAGGTACACGTGCATTGCACGCATGAGATTTGGCAACCAAATTATGAATAAATACCACATTATAGCATGTAAGCTTTGAGTCATATATGCATGATGTAGATGTTCATTTAATTCTTATAGTTCATTTCATTCAAAATCATCTAGTTTTTATAAGAAATCTAATCTATTTTAAGATTCATGGAATTGTGCGTTGTAAGGCATAAAGTAAAAACAAATAATGGAAAATCATGTAGAAAAACGTTTGGGCAATTCTGATACGGAAGATTCCAGAACAAAGAAGAAGTGCTTGTGTTTTGAGGTTTGTGCATTATGCTTTAGTTCAACCATGGAGTCTTCTAGACTGTACATGTGGCAAAATCTGGTGGAATCTAGATGATATCCAACGGTCAGTAGTGCTCAAATTTGACATCTCTGCACCATCGGATTGGCCTTGTCCAACGACCATCTTTCAAAGTTAAAGTTATCCGCACACTATATAAAAAATATATAATATAATGTATAGGGGTATAGATATAGATATGTGATGCGAAAGCCACCCATCATCTCCAATTAGAACAGTGTGTCCATGCACGAATGCAATCTGGCCAAACAATGTCTGCCATCGGTATCTCAAATTAAAATCAGCCTGACCTTGTTCAATGTGTATACATTACAACATGCTCGTTTCCAAACCACACCGTGCAGATCTCCGTTATATTCATGCATGCATGGGTTTCAAACATCATGATCTCTTATTCAAATATTTGAATTCAACTTTACATTGATTATGACCTCACCTAGTCTTTTACACCCACACAGTCATCTTCTCTTTATAATTGTGCCACTAACTTTCTCTCGTGCATGCATGCACACACACTACCAGTCGGCATTATCCATCCCACACATGCAATCTTTTTCTTCAGCTCGGTCTCCCATGCAGGCACACACACACATCCCCCTCTGCATCATATCAGGTATTCTTTATCTCTCACGTGCATGCGCAATGATCGATGTTCCTCTATGTGTGTGTGCGTGTATAGCTAGGTATTTCATAGTTTTCCACACAAACCGATCAATCTATATATCTGGTGAGGTCTCACCCTCTTTCCCACGTCCACATTGATCAATCTATACCTCTCTATATAGGATTACATATATAGCTAATATACCAACATTAATTATATATCCAACGCCCCCCTCTCATCATCCATGCCTTCCGCTTCATCTCTCAGACGCCCTGCCCCCCCCCCCAACATCACTATATATCGAGGCTAATATGAATGTGATCATTGGACAATTGCTGGTAAAAATGGTTTAAGTTGATGTATTGGCCCTCCTCGTAAAGGATTAGCAATGCTGCCCCCTAGCTCATTTATTTTTCATGGCTCCACCATTGCACGCAACAGCGCACGTTCTCGCCCCCTCTCTCTAAATATTGATCTCGCACTTGTGCACTCCTTCATAGTCTCCCTCCACTTGGACCTCGCACCATCTTCTAGCCCCCCAGCGGATTTTGCCACATCTACAATCTAGTTGACTCCATGGTTGAACTTAATCAGAATGCACAAACCTCAAAACGATAGTGGTTCTCCTTTGTTTTCTAGAATCTTCTATATCATAACTGCCCAAACTTTTTTTCTAGTTGTATTGCCATTATTTGTTTTTTACTTTATGCTTTAAAACGCACAATTCCATGAATCATAAAATAGATTAAGAGCTTCTTTGATTCTAAGGATTCTTAAAGGAATTTTGGAGGATTCTAATCCTTAGGAATTTTTCCTATCTTGTTTGTTTGATTCGTAGGATTGTAAACCATAGGAATTTTTCCATATGATTCATTTGCACTAGATTTCATAGGAAACATCCCATCCACTCAAACCTCCTTGAAAGAATTCTGCATTTTTTCTATGGACAATCAAACACTCATACAATCCTGTAGGATTCAAGAAGACATTCCACTCTAATCCCATGTTTTTCCTATTCCCGCGTTTTGGAAATCCTACGAATCGAAGAGGCCCTAGCTTTTTTATAAAAACTAATTGATTTTGAATCAGATGAACTATAAGAATTAAACGAAGGTCTACATTATGCATATATGACTCAGAGCTTACATGCTATAGTGTGGTATTTATTCATAATTTGATTGCAAAATCTGATGCGTGCAATGCACGTGTACCTTACTAGTACTTCAAGTATGTGCAAAACACGTAAATTAGAATTCCAATGGCATGCTACACAGTGTCTCTTATAGTTCATGAAGCCATGTGGCACATGAGGAGGCTTTGTCGCGACCTCCTTGTGTGGATTGATCACAGTGACGTGCTGCTGGTTCCAGAAGAATGTACTCGTCCTCTCTGAGCCACACTGGAGGTACATGCATGAAGCAAAGATGTGCACGCACGCCACACATGCACTCATTCCCTCTCACGCACACGCGGGTACACGGGCGGATGCAATTTTGTACCAAGATCCACCCCATGTGATAATTTGACAGTGTAAAGTCCTTCACTTCATTGATGGTCAATTAATACAGCGCATCCAAATTGAGTGGACGTGAGGGCGGAAGAAAGACATTACTACTCCACTGCACGCATGCAAGTAACTAAATCATGGGTTGCTAGTAGTACTTCCATTGGTATCATTTGTATTTTGTGCCCATTTTTTACAGTAACATAATATTTACGCATTTGAGCATTGTAGTCTACTTGAAATTTATGTTCTACTAAACTCATCGGGAGCCGTTTTGGGCCTCGAAACCAAAACCATAAATTTTACCTTGTTCCCATCACATTCGAAAGTACTAGTGCTACAATTAAGTGCAAGCCTGCTCACACCTACTAGTACGTACGAAACTTGAACATGTTCCCACTATGCAGGTATTAGTACTAGTGCTAGTACTTAGGTTATAAAAAGGGGAACTACCTAACCGAAAATTACTCTACCTTTCCTCCTCATAAGTCCTTCTTCGTCCGTCCTTGCCATGGCCAGTGTGTAGAGCTCTCGGTCGAGAACTACTCATAACAAGGGAGCGACAACCAAGACTGCGAAAAAAAGAGAGGGCTCGCCGCCACGCAGAGACCTCGAAAGATCTCTCACGGGCAGGCGATGGCTCCCAGGAGCGCCCTAGTCGTGGAGGCGAACATGGCGAGCTGACGGCTCTGGAGTCGTTATCCCTCGACGGCATGCCCAATCAGCTCAATAAGCACCTCAATAAGCAGAAGGAGTTCATCCATGGCTTGGTGGAGCTGATGAAGGAGAGCCTCGGCGACATGCCCCTATTGGGGAACGTTGCAGAAAATTAAAAATTTTCCTACGGTTTCACCAAGATCCATCTATGAGTTCATCTAAGCAACGAGTCAAGGGAGAGAGTTTGCATCTACATACCACTTGTAGATCGCGTGCGGAAGCTTGCAAGGTGATGATGTAGTCGTACTCGACGTGATTCGAATCACCGATGACCAAGTGCTGAACGGACAGCACCTCCGCGTTCAACACACGTACGGGACGGGAGACGTCTCCTCCTTCTTGATCCAGCAAGGGGGAAGGAGAGGTTGAGGAAGACAGCTCCACCGGCAGCACGACGGCGTGGTGGTGGTGGAGAGGCAGTACTCCGACAGGGCTTCGCCAAGCACACAACGGAGGAGGAGAGGTGTTGGGGAGGGGAGGGCTGCGCCTTGGAGGGTGGGGCGGCTACCCTCCCCTAACCCCTCTATTTATAGGGGGAAGGGAGAAGGGGGCCAGCCCCCTAGAACCCATCTAGGGGGGGTGCGGCGGCCAAGGGGAGAGGGGGAGAGGGTGCCTTGCCCCCCAAGCCAAGGGGGCGCCCCCTCTAGGGTTCCCCCCTCAACCCTAGGCGCAAGGGCCCAAGGGAGGGGGTGCGGCCAGCCCACCAGGGGCTGGCTCCCTGCCCCATGCAGCCCATGTGGCCCCCCGGGAGGGGTGGCCCCTCCCGGTGGACCCCCGGAACCCTTCCGGTGGCCCCGGTACAATACCGGTATGACCCCGAAACTTCCCGGTGTCCGTTTGACAACTTCCCATATATAAATCTTTACCTCCGGACCCTTCCGGAGCTCCTCGTGACGTCCAGGATCCCATCCGGGACTCCGAACAACATTCGGTAGTCACATACTAGTCTTCCTAATAACCCTAGCGTCACCGAACCTTAAGTGTGTAGACCCTACGGGTTCGGGAGACATGCAGACATGACCTAGACGCTCTCAGGTCAATAACCAACAGTGGGATCTGGATACCCATGATGGCTCCCACATGCTCCTCGATGTTGTCATCGGATGAACCACAATGTCGAGGATTCGATCAAACCCTGTATGCAATTCCCTTTGTCAATCGGTACGTTACTTGCCCGAGACTCGATCGTCGGTATCCCAATACCTTGTTCAGTCTCGTTACCGGCAAGTCACTTTACTCGTACCGTAATGCATGATCCCGTGTCCAACACCTTGGTCACATTGAGCTCATTATGATGATGCATTACCGAGTGGGCCCAGAGATACCTCTCCGTCATACGGAGTGACAAATCCCAGTCTCGATCCGTGTCAACCCAACAGATACTTTCGGAGATACCTGTAATGCACCTTTATAGTCACCCAGTTACATTGTGATGTTTGATACACCCAAGGCACTCTTACGGTATCCGGGAGTTACACGATCTCATGGTCGAAGGAAGAGATACTTGACATTGGCAAAGCTCTAGCAAAACGAACTACACGATCTTTTATGCTATGCTTAGGATTGGGTCTTGTCCATCACATCATTCTCCTAATGATGTGATCCCGTTATCAACGACATCCAATGTCCATAGTCAGGAAACCATGACTATCTGTTGATCACAACGAGCTAGTCAACTAGAGGCTCACCAGGGACATATTGTGGTCTAAGTATTCACACGTGTATTACGATTTCTGGATAATACAGTTATAGCATGAATAAAAGACATTTATCATGAACATTGAAATATAATAATACTTTTATTATTGCCTCTAGGGCATATTTCCAACAGTCTCCCACTTGCACTAGAGTCACCAATCTAGTTACATTGTGATGAATCGAACACCCATAGAGTTCTGGTGTTGATCATGTTTTGCACGCGAGAGAGGTTTAGTCAGCGGATCTGCGACATTCAGATCCGTGTGCACTTTGCAAATCTCTATGTCTCCATTTTGAACATTTTCACGGATGGAGTTGAAACGACGTTTGATGTGCCTGGTCTTCTTGTGAAACCTGGGCTCCTTCGCGAGGGCAATAGCTCCAGTGTTGTCACAGAAGAGTTTGATCGGCCCCGACGCATTGGGTATGACTCCTAGGTCGGTGATGAACTCCTTCACCCAAATCGCTTCATGCGCTGCCTCCGAGGCTGCCATGTACTCCGCTTCACACGTAGATCCCGCCACGACGCTCTGCTTGCAGCTGCACCAGCTTACTGCTCCACCATTCAACATATACACGTATCCGGTTTGTGACTTAGAGTCATCCAGATCTGAGTCGAAGCTAGCGTCGACGTAACCCTTTATGACGAGCTCTTCGTCTCCTCCATAAACGAGAAACATGTCCTTCGTCCTTTTCAGGTACTTCAGGATATTCTTGACCGCTGTCCAGTGTTCCTTGCCGGGATTACTTTGGTATCTTGCTACCAAACTTATGGCAAGGCTTACATCGGGTCTGGTACACAACATGGCATACATAATAGATCCTATGGCTGAAGCATAGGGGATGACACTCATCTCTTCTTTATCTTTTGCCGTGGTCGGTGACTGAGCCGAGCTCAGTCTCACACCTTGTAACATAGGCAAGAACCCCTTCTTGGACTGATCCATTTTGAACCTCTTCAAAATCTTATCAAGGTATGTGCTTTGTGAAAGACCTATGAGGCGTCTCGATCTATCTCTATAGATCTTGATGCCTAATATATAAGCAGCTTCTCCAAGGTCCTTCATTGAAAAACACTTATTCAAGTAGGCCTTAATGTTGTCCAGAAATTCTATATTATTTCCCATCAAGAGTATGTCATCTACATATAATATGAGAAATGCTACAGAGCTCCCACTCACTTTCTTGTAAACGCAGGCTTCTCCATAAGTCTGCATAAACCCAAACGCTTTGTCATCTCATCAAAGCGAATATTCCAACTCCGAGATGCTTGCACCAGCCCATAAATGGATCGCTGGAGCTTGCATACTTTGTTAGCATTCCGAGGATCGACAAAACCTTCCGGCTGCATCATATACAGTTCTTCCTTAAGATGTCCGTTAAGGAATGCCGTTTTGACGTCCATCTGCCATATCTCATAATCATAGTATGCGGCAATTGCTAACATGATTTGGACGGACTTCAGCTTCGCTACGGGAGAGAAAGTCTCGTCGTAGTCAATCCCTTGAACTTGTCGATAACCCTTAGCGACAAGTCGAGCCTTATAAATGGTAACATTACCATCCGCGTCCGTCTTCTTCTTAAAAATCTATTTGTTTTCTATCGCTCGCCGATCATCGGGCAAGTCTGTCAAAGTCCATACTTTGTTTTCATACATGGATTCTATCTCGGATTTCATGGCTTCAAGCCATTTGTTGGAATCCGGGCCCGCCATCGCTTCTTCATAGTTCGAAGGTTCATTGTTGTCTAACAACATGATTTCCAGGACAGGGTTGCCGTACCACTCTGGTGCGGAACGTGTCCTTGTGGACCTACGAAGTTCAGCAGTAACTTGATCTGAAGTACCTTGATCATCATCAATGTTTTCCTCTTCAGTTGGTGTGGGCATCACAGGAACATTTTCCTGAGCTGCACCACTTTCCCATTCGGGAGGTAGTACTTCATCGAGTTCTACTTTCCTCCCACTTACTTCTTTCGAGAGAAACTCTTTTTCCAGAAAGCATCCGTTCTTGGCAACAAAGATCTTGCCTTCGGATCTTAAGTAGAAGGTATACCCGACAGTTTCCTTAGGGTATCCTATGAATACGCATTTTTCCGACTTGGGTTCGAGCTTTTCAGGTTGAAGTTTCTTGACATAAGCATCGCATCCCCAAACTTTTAGAAACGACAGCTTAGGTTTCTTTCCAAACCATAATTCATACGGTGTCGTCTCAACGGATTTAGACGGTGCCCTATTTAAAGTGAATGTAGCTGTCTCTAGAGCGTATCCCCAAAATGATAGCGGTAAATCGGTAAGAGACATCATAGACCGCACCATATCCAATAGAGTGCGATTACGATGTTCGGACACACCGTTTTGCTGAGGTGTTCCAGGCGGCGTGAGTTGTGAAACGATTCCACATTTCCTTAAGTGTGTACCAAATTCGTGACTTAAGTATTCTCCTCCACGATCTGATCGTACGAATTTTATCTTTCGGTCACGTTGATTCTCTACCTCATTCTGAAATTCCTTGAACTTTTCAAAGGTCTCAGACTTGTGTTTCATTAAGTATACATACCCATATCTACTCAAGTCATCAGTGAGAGTGAGAACATAACGATATCCTCCGCGAGCCTCAACGCTCATTGGACCGCACACATCGGTATGTATGATTTCCAACAAGTTGGTTGCTCGCTCCATTGTTCCGGAGAACGGAGTCTTGGTCATTTTGCCCAAGAGGCATGGTTCGCACGTGTCAAACGATTCATAATCAAGAGACTCTAAAAGTCCATCGGCATGGAGCTTCTTCATGCGCTTGACACCAATGTGACCAAGGCGGCAGTGCCACAAGTATGTGGGACTATCGTTATCAACTTTAAATCTTTTGGCATCTACACTATGAACATGTGTAATATTATGCTCGAGATTCATTAAGAATAAACCATTGACCATCGGAGCATGACCATAAAACATATCTCTCATATAAATCGAACAACCATTATTCTCAGACTTAAATGAGTAGCCATCTCGTATTAAACGAGATCCAGATACAATGTTCATGCTCAAACTTGGCACTAAATAACAATTATTAAGGTTCAAAACTAATCCCGTAGGTAAATGTAGAGGCAGCGTGCCGACGGCGATCACATCGACTCTGGAACCATTCCCGACGCGCATAGTCACCTCGTCCTTCGCCAGTCTCCGTTTATTCCGCAGCTCCTGCTGTGAGTTACAAATATGAGCAACGGCACCGGTATCAAATACCCAGAGTTACTACGAGTACTGGTAAGGTACACATCAATCACATGTATATCAAATATACCTTTGGTGTTGCCGGCCTTCTTATCCGCTAAGTATTTGGGGCAGTTCCGCTTCCAGTGACCCTTCCCCTTGCAATAAAAGCACTCAGTCTCAGGCTTGGGTCCATTCTTTGACTTCTTCCTGGTAACTGGCTTACCAGGCGCGGCAACCTCCTTGCCGTCCTTCTTGAAGTTCTTCTTACCCTTGCCCTTCTTGAACTTAGTGGTCTTATTGACCATCAACACTTGATGTTCTTTCTTGATTTCAGCCTCTGCTGACTTCAGCATCGAGAACACTTCAGGAATGGTCTTTTCCATCCCCTGCATGTTGTAGTTCATCACAAAGCTCTTGTAGCTTGGTGGGAGCGACTGGAGGATTCTGTCAATGACCGCCTCATCTGGGAGGTTAATGTTCAGCTGGGTCATATGGTTGTGCAACCCAGACATCTTCAGGATGTGTTCACTGACAGAACTGTTTTCCTCCATCTTACAACTGTAGAACTTGTCGGAGACATCATATCTCTCGACCCGGGCATGAGCTTGAAAAACTAGTTTCAGCTCTTCGAACATCTCATATGCTCCGTGGTGCTCAAAACGCTTTTGGAGCCCCGGTTCTAAGCTGTAAAGCATGCCGCACTGAACGAGGGAGTAATCATCAGCACGAGACTGCCAAGCATTCATAATGTCTTGGTTCTCTGGGACGGGAGCGTCACCTAGCGGTCCTTCTAGGACGTATTGTTTCCTGGCAGCTATGAGGATGATCCTCAGGTTCCGGACCCAGTCCGTATAGTTGCTGCCATCATCTTTCAGCTTGGTTTTCTCTAGGAACGCGTTGAAGTTCATGTTGACATTAGCGTTGGCCATTGATCTACAAGACATATTTGCAAAGGTTTTAGACTAAGTTCATGATAATAAAGTTCTAATCAAATTATGAACTCCCACTCAGATTAGACATCCCTTTAGTCATCTAAGTGTTACACGATCCGAGTCGACTAGGCCGTGTCCGATCATCACGTGAGACGGACTAGTCATCGTCGGTGAACATTCTCATGTTGATCGTATCTTTCATATGACTCGTGTTCGACCTTTCGGTCTCCGTGTTCCGAGGCCATGTCTGCACATGCTAGGCTCGTCAAGTTAACCCTAAGTGTTTTTGCTGTGTAAAACTGTCTTACACCCGTTGTATGTGAACGTAAGAATCCATCACACCCGATCATCACGTGGTGCTTAGAAGCGACGAACTGTAGCAACGGTGCACAGTTAGGGGAGAACACTTCTTGAAATTTTATAAGGGATCATCTTATTTACTACCGTCGTCCTAAGTAAACAAGATGCATAAACATAATAAACATCACATGCAATTATATAGTTGTGACATGATATGGCCAATATCATATAGCTCCATTGATCTTCATCTTCGGGGCTCCATGATCATCTTGTCACCGGCTTGACACCATGATCTCCATCATCATGATCTCCATCATCGTGTCTTCATGAAGTTGTCACGCCAACGACTACTTCTACTTCTATGACTAACGTTTAGCAATAAAGTAAAGTAGTTTACATGGCGTTATTCAATGACACGCAGGTCATACAAAAAATAAAGACAACTCCTATGGCTCCTGCCGGTTGTCATACTCATCGACATGCAAGTTGTGAATCCTATTACAAAGAACATGATCTCATACATCACAATTCATCATTCATCACAACTTCTGGCCATATCACATCACATGATCAATCGCTGCAAAAACAAGTTAGACGTCCTCTAATTGTTGTTGCATCTTTTACGTGGCTGCAATTGGGTTCTAGCAAGAACGTTTTCTTACCTACGAGACACCACAACGTGATTTTGTCAACTTCTATTTACCCTTCATAAGGGCCCTGTTCATCGATTCCGCTCCAACTAAAGTGGGAGAGACAGACACCCGCCAGCCACCTTATGCAACTAGTGCATGTCAGTCGGTGGAACCGGTCTCACGTAAGCGTACGTGTAAGGTTGGTCCGGGCCGCTTCATCCCACAATACCGTTGAGCAAGAAAAGACTAGTAGAGGCAAGTAAGATGACAAAATCCACGCCCACAACAAAATTGTGTTCTACTCGTGCAAAGAGAACTACGCATAGACCTAGCTCATGATGCCACTGTTGGGGAACGTTGCAGAAAATTAAAATTTTTCCTACGGTTTCACCAAGATCCATCTATGAGTTCATCTAAGCAACGAGTCAAGGGAGAGAGTTTGCATCTACATACCACTTGTAGATCGCGTGCGGAAGCTTGCAAGGTGATGATGTAGTCGTACTCGACGTGATTCGAATCACCGATGACCAAGTGCTGAACGGACAGCACCTCCGCGTTCAACACACGTACGGGACGGGAGACGTCTCCTCCTTCTTGATCCAGCAAGGGGGAAGGAGAGGTTGAGGAAGACAGCTCCACCGGCAGCACGACGGCGTGGTGGTGGTGGAGAGGCAGTACTCCGACAGGGCTTCGCGAAGCACACAACGGAGGAGGAGAGGTGTTGGGGAGGGGAGGGCTGCGCCTTGGAGGGTGGTGCGGCTGCCCTCCCCTCACCCCTCTATTTATAGGGGGAAGGGAGAAGGGGGCCGGCCCCCTAGAACCCATCTAGGGGGGGTGCGACGGCCAAGGGGAGAGGGGGAGAGGGTGCCTTGCCCCCCAAGCCAAGGGGGCGCCCCCTCTAGGGTTCCCCCCTCAACCCTAGGCGCAAGGGCCCAAGGGAGGGGGTGCGGCCAGACCACCAGGGGCTGGATCCCTGCCCCACGCAGCCCATGTGGCCCCCCGGGAGGGGTGGCCCCTCCCGGTGGACCCCCGGAACCCTTCCGGTGGCCCCGGTACAATACCGGTATGACCCCAAAACTTCCCGGTGTCCGTTTGACAACTTCCCATATATAAATCTTTACCTCCGGACCCTTCCGGAGCTCCTTGTGACGTCCAGGATCCCATCCGGGACTCCGAACAACATTCGGTAGTCACATACTAGTCTTCCTAATAACCCTAGCGTCACCGAACCTTAAGTGTGTAGACCCTACGGGTTCGGGAGACATGCAGACATGACCTAGACGCTCTCAGGTCAATAACCAACAGCAGGATCTGGATACCCATGATGGCTCCCACATGCTCCTCGATGTTGTCATCGGATGAACCACGATGTCGAGGATTCGATCAAACCCTGTATGCAATTCCCTTTGTCAATCGGTACGTTACTTGCCCGAGACTCGATCGTCGGTATCCCAATACCTTGTTCAGTCTCGTTACCGGCAAGTCACTTTACTCGTACCGTAATGCATGATCCCGTGTCCAACACCTTGGTCACATTGAGATCATTATGATGATGCATTACCGAGTGGGCCCAGAGATACCTCTCCGTCATACGGAGTGACAAATCCCAGTCTCGATCCGTGTCAACCCAACAGATACTTTCGGAGATACCTGTAATGCACCTTTATAGTCACCCAGTTACATTGTGACGTTTGATACACCCAAGGCACTCTTACGGTATCCGGGAGTTACACAATCTCATGGTCGAAGGAAGAGATACTTGACATTGGCAAAGCTCTAGCAAAACGAACTACACGATCTTTTATGCTATGCTTAGGATTGGGTCTTGCCCATCACATCATTCTCCTAATGATGTGATCCCGTTATCAACGACATCCAATGTCCATAGTCAGGAAACCATGACTATCTGTTGATCACAACGAGCTAGTCAACTAGAGGCTCACCAGGGACATATTGTGGTCTAAGTATTCACACGTGTATTACGATTTCCGGATAATACAGTTATAGCATGAATAAAAGACATTTATCATGAACATTGAAATATAATAATACTTTTATTATTGACTCTAGGGCATATTTCCAACAGCCCGCTGAGCTCAATAAGCAGGGGGAGTTGACCGCCGGCTTGGTGATGCTGCTGAAGAAGAGCATTGCCTCGGAGAAGAAGGCGACCAGTGAAATCCTGCAACTTCAGGAGGACAAGGCAAAGCTCTGCCACGAGCTCGACCTGCTGAAGGAGAAGAACGCCGGCTGGAAGAAGCTGCATGAGAATAGTAGTTCCTCGATGAAGATGATGCAGGCCCTCGTCATGGAATAGAAGGAGGAGTTGGTGAAGCTCCGCATCGAGCACCCGGCTGCTGTCAAGGTATGTAATGCGGCCGTGGAACAAATGATGAAGGCTCGCGTCGAGAAATACCGCGTCATGGACAGAATGAAGAAGATGGTGGAGGAGACGTGCAAGGGATGGAGGTCGTGGAGGCGATGAAGAAGCAGTTACAACTCCGCGGTGAATTAGATCATTTGGGGTGATAATCTTCCTTCTTATTTTGCTCCTGTGTTTCTTCTTTTGCTTCATGTGTTTCTCCACACGTGTCATGTTCTGTGCGAGGCATGAATAGAACAATGCTAACAATTAGATGGCTAGAAAATTAGATCATTTTTTATTGCCATATGGCACTGGGCTGCCGTGTTTCGTGCTCCTCCGTTATAGCACTACTCCAGTGGAAAACTTGAGTATACTGCATGGTTCTTTACTCCTCCTCAGGTCATCGGCACATTTATATCAGCAGTCAAATCACAAGGCCCCACCTTCCGGTAGTAATGAGCCGCCAAATCACAAAGGCCCTCGCCTCTCATGAAAACGACCAAGCTAGACTTCCCCGCCTCTAGCCTTTAAATAAATGTATACTTTTGCACAGTAGCAGTATCGATGGATTGCGCCATGGAGAAAAACTAACAAGATGAAATTAAAGAAAAAAGGTGGTACATATAGAGAGCGCTCGTCGTCAAATAATGCATATAGTACTATTAAAGAAATAAAGAAATTAGCATACCTATTTAATTCTTGGGTTCTTATTATTTATGCCACTAATTGTGTATCACTACTCAGTTTTGCCACAAGAAGTTACAACTACTCAAAAATGCCATCGATCCTTGAGATGCCTGCTCAAAAATGCAATTAGATATCTCAAAAATGCCATCGTTAAGTCAGATGTTTGCTCAAAAATGCCATTAGACATTGTTATTTTCATGTCAAACTCGTTGACCATGTTACATGACAAAATAAGCCGATTCTCACAATGATAAGTGTGGCCCCGCTTGTCAGGAGTAACCAAGCGAATAATTTTACAGGAAAATAAGAATGATGTTGGGATCAAGTAGGCCCCACACTTTATTTTACTGTAGTGAGATAGAGGGAGAGCTGGCATGTTGGTCCATCGGTATTTATGTCATTATAACATGGCAAAAGAGATTTGAGTCACAATAATAGTGTCTAGCACAACACACCCCTCAAATAAAACTAAGCACCCTGGAATTCTTTGACAAAACTAAGCACCCTGAAATTCTTTGACAACTAAACTGCTGGCTATATGATGTTGGCCATATATATTGTATGTATATAATGTGAAGAAACGAGTGGTAGTACTATACCAACTAAAAGATGAAATGTAAGAAATATAACGAGAAGAAACATAACATAGTTCTGCTGGGGGCTCAGCACAACACACCCCTCAAATTAAACTAGGGATTTTTGCATTCATGCCCCTAGTTGGGTCACGCTCGACTGATTTGCCCCTAGTTTTCTAACAATTGCGGTGTTGCCCAGCTCACTTCACTCGTCTTGTGTTTCTGCCCTTCGGGACGGTTCCGACCAATCACGGTTCGCCACGTGGCGACTGCTCATTGGTCGGAACCGCCCCGGAAGGGCACAAACACAAGGCGAGTGAAGTGAGCTGGGCAAAACCGCAATTGTTGAAAAACTAGGGGCAAATCAGTCGAGCGTGACCCAACTAGGGGCACCAATACAACTGTTCCATTAAACTAAGCACACCTGAAATTAAACTAAGCAACTAATACGGTAGACACTGCATTAGAACCACCATTAGCAACAACACTGCCAGCTTACCCGGAGTCCTCGTCCATGTCCTCAACTTTGTCCTTGTCCCTCTTCCTCTTGGCCGATACTTCTTTGCTTGAACCGCACACTTGGCTCTTGCTCTTCATCCAACCCTTGTAGATATTGAAAGAAAGGTAGCCATCCATTGCAGCGTACTGGATGTGGTTTATATCTAGTACATTCCACTACCATGCATGACGATGAAACGTGTGCGGAGGTTTCTCCAATTTACCGTATGAAGGATGAACCATGGCTCCTGCTAGGGTCAGCATTGAAGGCTGATCACGGGAGGGCAGTAGCCGATTCTTCTGGAGGTCAAAAGGGTTGCCTACAATGAGGCCTATCCGACCCAGGACTCTTCTGTCATTCGTAAAGTCTACAGTAAAGAATTTGACTAGGCCGTCATTGAGGAAGTTCTTAAAATCCCGGCACTCAACGTCGGCATGGTATATGTCGTAGACCAATCATAAGTCATGCATGCAAACCTGGATCAGGGCAGGCTTCTTCTTCTCTTCTTCCTTTAGATCCTTCTCTTGTCCTAGGACTGTGGTGTACTCAACATCTAGCCCAGCGACCCACTCATCATTTGTGTTTTCGAACATGCGTCTGAAGCGAGCAAGGCATCCTTTCACCGTCACGGAAGAACGGGTGTAGATGACGTCGAACTCATCACCGGTGATGGTTCTAACCTTGTACTCACCGCTGATCATGGAGATTTGGGACGCCTTGGATTTGGGAGGAGGGTTAGGATTAGTGGAACTTCCGTAATGTCAAAGGATGGGACGACTAGGAGCGAACTATCGTAATGTCAAAGGACGTTCGGGGATGAGTAGGAGCGAACTGCCAGCAATTTTTTGATTGTAAAAATGCTGAGTGGGGCATGTGAATGGCAGGGTAGTGGCTTGCCTGGTGGATAAATGGATTCATGCACAGTACTATGGGGGCCCAATTAGATGTCATGTCTACTCGACACCCAATTAAATGGCTTTCGATGTCATGTCAAGCGTCGGGAAAATTATAGGTGATACGAAGCTTTCCATTCTCCCATGATACGGGCTTTCCAGAGCCCTTGGATCTGAGATCGAACAGTTGCATGGCGTGATTCTAGACCTATGGGTGAATATCCTATCCTGGAGGGTTATTCTGCAAATTTTTAGCAACTTAGCATGTGGCCATTTGATCTCAAATCCAAGGGCTGGCAGCAGCCCGTATCATGGTCACGCCTACCATGACTGTCGCCTCTCTCGCGCGGTCGCGCCCTTGGAGATTTAACACGGTGCGTTAGGCTATCTGATGTTGGCATGTCATACATAGTCATCACTTAGTCACTCATACTACAACAAGGTTAGCTATAAGGTTGGCTATAAGAGTGTTTTTTACTTCTCTCTATATCTTTCTTCGTAGTATTTATTGCATTTGCCAAGGAGTGACCTCTTCCAATGAAATGGTGCTTAGATGAGGTACTAAGGGCATTAAATGGCTTAGAAATCAAGTCCCCAATGCATAGGTGCTTAGTTTTTTGTTGCTAAGTTTGCTTCATTTATTAGCTATAGACTCAAAATTGTATTTTCACTTAGGTACACGCGCTTAGCACCGTTTCTTCCTTGGGTCACCAAACTAGTCTCTCTCTTGTTAATTAACTTGCCACATTAGACTTCATGCCTACGTGCAAGCTTAGCACTTGTAGGTGCAAGTAAGTACAATAGTGGGCTATAAGCCCACTTTACATGGCATTTTTGCATATGTGGAGGAAAGAAGCAAGGAAAAAGTGGAGGAGTGGGATCTCATGCAAGAGCCAGCCTCTACATGGTGGAGCATTGGGAGAGGTGCCTGTATGGAGGTGGTCAGGAATCAGGAGACTCACGCCGGTCATAGCGCCGCAGTTAAAATGATAATGGCAAGTCAAATCACAGGGCCCCACCTGTCCAGCAGTAACTCGCTGTCAAATCACACAGCCCTACGCTTGCAGCAGCCTACTCCCTCATCTTCTCGCATCTCTGTCGAACCGACTAGGCGGAACTGCCCCGCCTACCGCGTAGGAAAAGCCCTGCCCTCGACTTTTAAATAGTACAGTATAGTAATTTTGTATCCATGGATTGCGCCACGAAGCAAAGCCTCAAGAAAACGGCGGTACACATGTATGGAGTATACATCATGCCTGTCGCGTTCGCGCCGCACCCTAGATGGTCGATCGGTCTAGCACGCCGCTCACCGAATGGAATGCGCGTCATATTGCGTTTGCACACACATGTGGGACCGCAATTGAGAACCGACCATAGGCACACTCCCCGGCCCCGCAAGTCGGGTGAGTTAATAGAAGAGAGAGAGACGAGCGATAGTACTAGAGAAGTGTTGTACATACCTTGGTGCCTGGACGGTCCCTGCAAGACACGGAAGATCAGTTCGTCTATGCACATGACCAAACTCCAGCAGACACGCCTGGATTGGCTATCGTCTACATATCGTGCAGGCTGTGTTGTACAGGGTTGTAGTTCTTGTGAGAAATCTAAAAAAAAGTTTCTTGTCATCTCGCAAAATTAGGTGTCATGTGCTTCGGATCACTGCGAGGGTTAAACAGCGACAACTGAGTTGCGCTAGTCATTGGGGCACATGCACGAAGACTACTCGGCTGACATCTAGGTCAAGCCGGCTATGTTAATTAGGACATCTATCGACGGACCCCTTTTCTACGAGTTTATCTTTAATTTGAGCTTTGATCCTCGTCTAGTTTGTCTGTCGGGATTCATCTTGTCTCCTTTGGGCAATGAGATTATGATTTCTTGTCATGTGGCATTTTTTCGTGTTATATGTTATAATCCGGTGCTTCAGATCAAAATGACGACAACAACGCCTTCGGGGCACGTGCATGAAGACTTCTTGACAGTCATTGACAAGGTAAAGCCGGCTCCGGTAGACAAAAGAAAAGTAGTACTCCACTATATAGGCATGAGCCTCCGGGCTTGCTTGCTAGTGTTGCTCTCTTCACACTGTCTTGTCCTCTCGAGATCTAAACACAACAGCGGTAGCCACACACTCTCTCTCTCTCTCTCTCTCTCTGCTCACCGCTGGTCACAGATCTAGCTGGATCCTCTCCGTCGTGGAAGGTGAGAAGTGCAACATTCACGCGGTCGTCCTCGGCGACGGCTCTTACCCACTGTCGGTGCGTCCCGATCAGCATGCCTTGTCGTTCTCTCCCAAGAACCGCTGGCAAGGGAGGGCCTCCGACCCCTTCTTCCTCGCTGCTGTAGTGTGGGCAGATGCGGCCTCCTGCCGCCCACCTAGCAACATCCCGGCGACCCTCAAGTATAACTTCCTTCAGAACCGGCCTTGCTCTACTTCCCGAGCTCCTGACATCACTGCATTTGTATCTTTTACTATTTCTTAGGCCCCCTCGTAGATAGGATCGATCGGCTGTTCAAAAACCACCTAATTTTTTACTGTTAAGAGGTCAAACTAGTTCATGCACTCGAATCTAGTACTACTTGGTTCAAACAATGAAGAAAGGGGGTGGGGTGGGGGAAGATTTGTTACCTGAATCTAGGACTTGGTCGAAAGAGGAAATAATGGGGACGAAAAGTAGCAGAGACTGGCTATCCAACTGGTCTATAGGTCTAATAGGGAAATAAAGGGAAACGCGGTACAAACTCAATATAAACCCGATCTATTGGTTGAAAAGGGAAAGAAAGTGGGGACTAGGGGACAAGTCAACAGAGTAAGTCCAGCACTAGATTGCTAGCCTCACACGGTATAAGGTGGCTATACCGAACAAAAATGGGACCAACCTAGATATACCGTTCTCATGTTTGTTGCCCCGAGCCACTCTTCTGTAATGCCACTGGTAAAATGTAGCAGTCGCACTGTTAAAAGTAAGGACACGTTAAATCAATGTTGTTTTCAATGTAATGCCTCCAGTAATATGAATCAATGGCACTTTTTTCATGTCCTGCTAAATTTGCCATTAAGATAAGTTCCTTCTTTTCGTTAGAAATGCAACTGTCCTGGGCCGCCTACTCTCCCGTGCCCAAATACCGACTCTGTAGCAGCTGTTAATGTAATGTTGATGGTAAAATGAAGCAATGGCACCATTAAAGTAATGTCGTACTTAACGGTTGTCATAGTTAATCGTAATGCCCACACTAATATCTAGCAATGATGCTGCTTTAGACATTGCTACTATCCTTGTAGGATTGCCATTCAGATAAGGAACATGCTTCTTTTCATTTGATGCATGTTTCATCACTTGTTAGTCACCCTCCTTTCCACCTTTTTTGTGCGAACAGAGATATACATTTCACGCTTGATCTTAGTTGAACTGCACAAATGATATCCAAATAGGAGCTTCACGACCAACCTTTATGTTGATCAATTTTGTTGCAACTAATGAAGAAGAAGCTCTGTGGGTTTCGTTTTCTAATGGAAATGGAACCGGTGCTGGAGCCCTTTTCTTAAAAAGAAAGAAAGAAGAAACTTCTAGCTCATGGGACATTGCTTCATTTTAGGTGAACTACACCTAAAGGTCCCATGAATTGAATCATCCATGTTGGTGACTAGTGTCATCCCTTTTACGATGGCGTTGACTACAGATATGGTTCCCATCATGAGGTATGTTCCTTTTTGGTCTGACCGTTTGCCAAAGATCCTGCATGTTGATCCTGCTCTTGTGCTACTGTTTTGGCACTGCCATGACAAAGCAATAATGTTATTATTTTGCACCTTAATCTAGTGGCACTATTAATTTGAGGCAATGTTTTGGCACCGCTAGTGCCTCTGTATTTTTTATATATCGAAAGAGGGGGTTCCCTCCGATTTCATTAAAGAAACCCAACCATAGAGAACCATTATCCGAGAACATCTCAGTGTAAACCGGTAGTTATGCAACTAGTACTAGAATGGACTAAGTACTAGTAGGAGACAAGTTCGCCACATAAGCTAGGCAGGTAGGGGGATGCAACACCAGCTCGACCAAGTTTGGATTACAACCCAAATGCTACCACAGAAACATCAGGGGGGAGATAGGGACTAAAAGAGTTAGCTTCAGCATGCCAGTCTAAGCACGGCCGTCCTTCATCCTTGCGACGCATGGTACACCTCGTTTGCCACCTACTCGACCCTAGTGTCACTGATAAAATGAAGTAATAATATAGTTAAAATAGAGCGACTGTTCTCTCTATCATTTCATTTCCAGTGTAGATAAAGAAAGTGCTTCTCTTTGTTAATGTATGTTTCATCAAGTAGTCCCATTGTTAATGTTTAAGCATTTTTGCAAACTGGGGTGCTTAATTTTAGTTGATCTACACAAAAATAGAGATTTGAATGTCTCAAGGCCCCTCCTTGTACTACCGCTCCACACTGATGTTCATCACTGGCAGAAGGTGTATCAGGGAGACTTGGGACGATTTCCAGTATGAGGCGTACTGTATGAGGCGTCGCAGGGCCCATCTCGCCCTCGCAGCATGGCATACATTGATACTATCGCAATTTTTTCTTCTACTTATTAGTGTATGTTTCATCAACTAGTGCCACTATAATGTAATCATGCTTTTTCATTATCTGTGCAAACAGGGTTATTCAGCTGCATTTTGGTGGAACTGCACAAATGTATGGATGGAACTGGCATATATGCAGAGTGCGAGGTGTGCCAAGTAAAAATTACTGACACCAACCATGCTCCATGCACGCATTGGCATCCACCACCACCAGTGGGATGTGTGGCGCTCTCTGTGGACGGAACTTTCTCGGCAGCAAATCCTCTAACCAAATACAGGTAGCTTATATTGACAGTTTTCTAGGGAGTACTCTTTTCTGAAAGAAGCACCAATCTATGTTTCTTTATTTGTACACAATGTCACAACTTTGACCCAAAGGTCCAGAGCTATTTTAGGGTGATTGGCGTAGTACTCGGAGACTGATTGTAAGCATGATTTTCATTAGCTGCCACACTAATTGTAAGCATGAGCAGATGGAAGATTAGGTTAGTGCGAAGCTTACCTTAAACCCTACCGCCGCCATTGAAACGAGGCGAGCATCAAGGGAACCGTGGAGAAAGGCGGGGAAACGATGTCGCACCATCCGTCCTCCTCTTGTGGTGGGAGAATGAATACTCCTGTGGATCCGGCTGGCTTTGTACCCTCACGAACGGCACATCGTACTCGATTGATTCGTTACCCTCTGGGTGCTCGACCTTCGACCTGTATGCCCACCACCTTCGCCTGACTTTGGCCTCAGGAGAATCTATCTGCTCCATCACCCAGAGGAGATACTCGATGAACTCGAAGGACTGCGGTGTGACTGCTGCCAAGGAGTACATCGCCGCCCTCATCATTGTCGTCTCGCTCTTTCGCATACATTGCCACATGGCCCTCACCGTCCTTGAAATCTCCCACTCATTGTCAAACTAAGTAAGGATCTCCTTCAACGTGGCTAACTTTGCCTGGTCGCCAGCAGCAATATGCCTGATTCGCTGCTGCATCCTCTCCATAGATGTCCTTCTGAGTGGTCCGGTGCTAGCTTTGGAAGATGGGAGGAGAGATGGTGGTCTTGCAATAGAGAAGAGGGAAAGGCAAGACGGTGGTTTTGGAATGGAGATGATAGAGAGGAGAGGAGGTGGTTTTGCAATGGAGAAGAGGGAGAGGCGCGACGGTGGTTTTGGAATGGAGATGATGGAGAGAAGAGGAGGTGGTTTTGCAATGGAGAAGAGGGAGAGGCGAGACGGTGGTTTTGGAATGGAGTTGATGGAGAGGAGAGGAGGTGGTTTTGCAATGGAGAAGAGGGAGAGGAGCATGCGACAGCGATTTAGGATTGGACGAGAGGGCCGGCACGTTGTGACTAGATTAACATCAAAATCTATTACCCTTCAATTAAGAAAGCGACCCCACATTAACTAGTCTCCCTTTTATTCTGGGTCATAATTGACCATGATTTTCACAAATAAAATATATGTTATACATTGCAAAAATAATATATTTTGAAAGTACATTCAGATACGAAACAAATGATACAATTTTTGGTGACATGCATTCACATTTTGCTTGTCAAATACAGTACGTGGTCAAACTTTGACCCAAAATATGCAAAACAAAAAAATACTTCGAAGACCAGCGCCGCTCTTCCGATCTTCTCCTCTTAAACCACCGTCGCTCCTCTCCTGTTCCAATCTAAATCTAGCGCCACTCCTCTCCTCTTCCATTTCAAAAGCATTGCCCCTCCTCTCCTGTCCAATCCAAAACAAGCGTCGCTCCTCTCCCATTCTAATCCAAAACCAGCACTGCTCCTCTCCTCTTCCATTCAAAAACAACCACCGGCGAGTGAAGGTGTTGTGGAGAAGTAGATCGATGGAGGAGTACAACCAATACGTGAGGATCGCAGACGGCGACCCTGTGAAGCTAGCTAGGATGTTGGAGATACAGTCTTGGTTTGACACAAAGGACCAACTAGTAGCGACGGCGACATCCATGGCCAAATATCTGCAACAAAGTGAAAAGGCGGCGATACCCCCTAAGGGAGTCGCGCGGGAGTACATAGAGCTGCTCCTCTGGGCCATGGAGCAAACATATTCACCGAATCCGGCCGTGAGGGAGCGGTGGTGGGAGTATCGATCCCAGATGGAGCATCCACTAGAGATTGAAGGATCGAGCATCTGCAGGGTGCCGTTTGTGAGGGTGTCATGCCAGAGCGAACCGGTGGAGTCTTCGTCGACCAAACCCAACTGCAAGAGGAGAAAAGCAGTTGGCCCGACGACACTTCCCCGCCGTCCTCTCCCTCCCTGTTTAGATCATCTCACGGGGTGGCTGTCTGCCGTCGAGGAATAGGAGGGGACTGCCCCCCCCCCCAGCCCAATAGTCGGGCAGGTTGTGAATTGTTAGGAGGAGTTTAGGTTGTCAGTATTTGCAGGTTGTGAATTGTGTTTTGTGTTGTGTATTTTGAGAGTACTTTCAGATATGGATGTCTTTTGAATTCCAGATTTGCGGTATTGAGCATATGAAGTATTTTATGAATTCTAGAGATATATTTTTAACACTTAAAAAATGTAGTTCTATAGGAGTATAAAAGTGCAGACAATGTGATTCTCAGAGAAGAAACTGCAATTTTCAGTTTTAGATAAGAAACAGCAAGTTCAGTTTCAGATAAGAAACAACAACTTTTAGAGGCAGAGCACTTATATTAACACATCATTTTCAAACAGTGTTAACATCATGTTGGAAGTTTTATTCATGGTCGAAAATGGAACTACCAGCCAGTTAACATCATGCTGATCAACATTGATGCATAGCACATCTTCATATGATGCATAGTCAAAAAGATATGCTATTTGCAAAATGCCCACACAATGTCGAGTGTGCGAAAAACAGAGAAAACGTGGGACGAAGTTTTGGCAAGTCTTGGACGTGGTGTGTGTAGATGACAATGGGGACCCACATGTCAATAAAGGCAGAGGCAAAAAAATTGGAGATATTTTCCCTGCATCTGGTGGAATCGAACCCGGGCGGAACAACTGCCGGGTACTGTCACTTGGCCACTAGGCTAGTTCAGTAGTTTCGTTATTAATAAGGCACTTCCTGAGGTGGTCGGATCTCCTCCTGCGCCTTTATGCGCTCGCCGTGGCACCGCTGAATGCCGTTGTGAACATGCTGAACAAACGAGAGGAATCTGGAGAGGACTGTACGTGGAGAGGCAGACAGTCGGGACCCAACAGGTCTATGGCCGTACGCAAGCAAGTGCCTCATCGAAAAAATACTTCCTCCTAATGCTATACTGACGTTGGGGCCCACGGGTTTGTCAACATAGTTACGATTTTTTAGGTGCTTCAACATAGTTACTATAGGAGATAAATTCACAACGAAGCCGGGGAGCTGGCAGGTATCAGTTATTATCACTGGGGCAGCAAGTATCAGCTAGGTTTTGGGATTCCCCGTCTAGGCTTTGTTTTTTAACATGCACAGCCCACGACATGCCAGTTTGTATTTTCTTGAGGGCTGTCATGTATCGACCGGCCTATGGACCTCCCATCCGAGGTTTTATTTTTCCTGAAACATCGGCAGACCAATTTATGTATTTTTTTGAAGAAAACGCAGAGGTCTGTTCTATTTTTCTATATAAGAATAGGAACACCTGGTCCAACTTATGTTTCCCTTCTAACTATATTATATATATTTAAATTATTTTATATATTATTATATATTATTGTTACTGTCATCATATATTTAACAGATACTTACATATGTAAGAAAACAATATCCCACATCTTATTAACTTATAAAATAATTTCTTAACAATAAAATCCTGGATTTTATTGGCAAGGAAAATCCTGGTGCTTGTGTACAAAAGCTTGGTAAGATTTAAGGACCAATTTAATAATAAATCACTTATTATTTAAATATATTTATAACAAAATGCTGAGCCCCTGATTATTTGTTGATAACATTGCTGCACCCAACCCAACATTATAATTAGAATCAGCCCAGCAAAATCAAGTATTTCGAGAAAGTGCAAATGGCCTATAATTTTTTAGGAAAAAAATAAATGGGAAGCATTTACGCTACATTATTTGTTCACCCAACCCAGCTAATGGACTGTAATTCTAAAAAAAGAGATCAAATTGACTGTAAATTCTACCCCGCAAAAAGACTGTAAATTCTGAAAAAATGGGTTGAATACGTGCCACATTTTAGGAGGTTGAAATGTGGGCCAATAGGTCGAAGCCAACGCAAGTCGTTGCCAACTTAGTCAATAAATGATTCTGACATCGTTAGCCGTTGGATTTACATCCAACAACCGGCATCCATCTTCAATCTCTCGTCTTCTTCCTCCAGCACCGCTAGGACCACCTACTCCCGCCTGCTGCTGCTAGCAGCTCTGCTTAGCACGCTTCGCTGTGAAGCGCTACTCCACCGTTGGCCAAGCCATCCCTCCACCCCTCCACCCCTCATGTTCTTCTCCACCGGCTGCCAAACCACACTGCACCAGAACCAGTTAACCCTCGTACACCTCTCCGTCTGCGACTCTACTCCCGCGTCTTCCCATCTCCGACTCGTTGCTGTCCGAGGCCTCGCCGTCGTCCACCATCTTGGATGTGCTCGGCGCGGAGTGGTCAATGTGGTCAACGAACGACACCATCGGAAGTAGACTGTGCATGGAGAGGCTGACAGCTGGGTCCACGGCCGCATGCAAGGAAATGCCTCCTTATTACGCGCAAAATAATGATTCCTCCACCTAACAACTGGGACCCACCGGAAGGGCCTCT